>NW_016826183.1:1250213-1347197 GCF_001698545.2 Rhinopithecus bieti
AAAAAAAAAAAAAAGAAAAAAGAAATGACTCAGCTATTTTATGAGTCTCTATTATTTAATTCAACATAACATATCTAAGATTTCAAATTTCATGCAAAGTTTAACTATAAACATTTATTCCATTTATATTCACTTTATTTTTAATAATTGGACCTAGATTACTTATGCAAACTGAGATGTTAGACAGAGCTAGTTATTATTTCAAATTATTTTCCTGTCAAAGAAAAACCCTAAAATTTAAATTATTGTCTTTAATATTCAGGAAACAATGGACATTGCATTGCACTCTTATCTGTACTTTTGTTCTTTGGTCAAAGACATACTTTTATGATTTTTAAATCATTTAACAGAAACTCAGGGCGCCGCCTCCAAAAAAAACAAAATGTACTAACAATTCTGAAGGTATCTTCATTTTCATTTTGTCAACCTATTTAAAGTCAGCCTATTTATCAAAGATAATTAAGGCAGGGGAACTAAAAGGAATTTAGGATAATTACTGTATTTGTGATAAATTATTTTACTTGTTTGTTTTTTCTTTAAGCCAATAGAGTTATTTTACACATTTTGGTAGAAAATATCATATCATATAGCATATAAACATTTTAAAATTATATAAACATATAGACAATGATCTTACAGTTTTACTGAAAACATTTTGTCATGAATAAAACATAGTAATACAAAATCATTCGTTTATAAAAAGAGAATTGAATTCTAAATATATGTCCGAAAAAATGGAACAAGGCTAAACTCGGAGGCTTTTCACTAGCCTGGATAGCTAATCTTGTGAAGGCTCTGAACCGAATTATGTGAGGAGGCTTCAAAGATAAAAGTTACTCTAACAAGGTCTGTGCAGTATTTCCTTCGCTTTAATTCCTAGTCCTTGAAGATAAGACTGTTGTCTTCCCTTCTGGTTCAGGGAGTGTGTCTTTTACATGGGAATTGCATCTTTTGCTTTTAAGAAACAGCATGAAGGTCAAATGATTCTTTTTTGTACCTGCTGCTTTTCAAGTGTTGTTACTTATATAGTCAGGATGCCAGAATAGCCAAGGAGTTTTAGAAAATAGACTTTAGCTTGAGGAGGAGGCGTGGGAAGGTGGGCAAGGCTCCCAAGGGGAGAGAGCCCAGCTGGCTTCGAGGCAGTGTTTTGCAGCAAGGCAGTCCTTGAGTCCTGGATGCAGCTTGAAGCTTTGAGTGACCCACTGAGATGCCCATCCTATCTGGACTATCTGATTTTAAGTCGGAGTCTTTTCGTGTAGTTCTAAGAAAAACAAACTGTTTGAATGACCTCCAGAATGTTTGAACGTGTCACCAGCTAGAGTCCCAGAAGAAGGGAACTATCTTAGCCTGCCTTTGAACTTTAAGAGCCCATACTTTAAATGAATGTATCGAGGCAAGTCAGCACTAAGGCCAAACACATAAAAGCAAAATATCAGGTGTGCGAAATGAAGCCAAAGAATAAGGTATGTGCTCACTGGGAAGGACAACAAAGCCTTCCTTAACAGGAGGGAAAGTCCTCCATAAATCAGGAGAAGAAAAGGCCCTTGTATTAGTCCATTCTTATGCTGCTGATAAAGACATACCCTAAACTGGGCGATTTACAAAAGAAAGAGGTTTAATTGGACTCACAGTTCCACATGGCTGGGGAGGCCTCACAATCATGGCAGAAGGGAAAGAGGAGCAAATCGCATCTTACAGACATGGCACAAGGGAAAAAAAAGAAAAAAGAGAGAGAGCTTGTGCAGGGGAACTCCTTTTTTAAAAACCATCAGATCGCGTGAGACTTATTCACTATCAAGAGAACAGCACAGGAAAGACTTGCTCCTGTGATTCAATTACCTCCCACCAGGTCACTCCCACAACACGTGGGAATTCAAGATGAGATTTGGGTGGGGACACAGCCAAACCATATCACCCCTCTTAATAGGAGACCTCAGCAGCAGGAGGGGAAAAGACCCCTCGCAAACAAATCCCAAATAAAACCAAAGAACGCAACTGAAACAAAAATGAGGGCTCAACTCAAGAAAGAGTCATGGGACCAGCAGAGGAGGCAACCCCTGGAAGCCAGGGCCAGGGACACTCAAGCAGCCCCAGTGTGGGCACCCCATGCAATCCTTCCAGGGGTGTTGATCTCTTCAAGGAGGGTCAGCTTCAAACACCACTTCTGACACCAGATTATGTCAACATAAAAAAAAAATAGAGATGAATCTCTAAATAAGAAGGTTTTGTTTGGAATAATATACAAGAAGTAGGATTGCAATCTGGAACATCCATACAGACCAGGGTGACCTCTGGTGGGTACCGAGAACAAAGGAAAAGTTAGAGTTGATAGGGGAAAGAGGAGTTGCCCAAGTTGTTTTGAAAGAAAGTTCACTGGGGCTGGCAGTGACTTGCCAGAGCTGGCACATGCCAATGGGCAAATGTGAGCAGTTGCTGGGTGTGACTTGCAGTCTCAGAGCTAGGGTTAGTTAGCTAGGGTTTGTTATATATACAAAACCTTGTCGTTTTGTACGGGGCTGGTGCACCAGTGTGCCACGCGAGTGTTCCTGTGTAAGCAGGGGGCTGTCCTGGTGCTGCTGGCTGCCCTCGTGTGACTCATTAGTGAGATACAGTTTGGGAAGATTTCTTGTGAGAGTTCCTGTTATCAGGCAAATAGTATGTGAGACCCCTGCTGCTTCCCTGGCTCCATTTGTCACAAGTGACTGCATTTTGAATCTGACAGCTTTCACGGTGTGCGCTCCTTGTGTATTAAACTGGAATTTATGGCTCTCTATGTGGGGCGAGGGTCTGTGCATGGGTGCACTCGACTGCCTAGGCACTACCTGGCATGGAGGAACCCCCATCTCTCACTGCCTCCCCCAGTTTCACCTCTTCTCTGCCCACCAGAGTGGACTTCATTCTGTTCCTGGCCTGGGGCAAAGCTAGATCAGCCCCACACAGGCCACCGTGACCCTTCCAGGTTGGGTTGGTCCTGCCCATTCTATGCTTCTCCACACCTGCCCCTCCTCCTGACACCCTGACTGGGTCATAGCCCTCACCCCCCTGTTGCAAAGTCCAGTTTCCTGGTCATCAGGTGCTCAATAAGCATCCGTTACAAGAACAAATGGAGGAGTATGAACAAATTCCCGGGGATTCTGATGAGGCGTCAGAGAGGGCTGGTCCTGTGGAAACCCAGAAAAAATAAAATAAAAAGAGTCCTGAATTATTGAATCATGTCCCCGCAGGGTCACATTTCCTATCTCAGGCAATTTGATAGCTAAAATTGCCAAATTTAGCTATCAAAAATATAGACTGCCCAGTTGAAGCTGAATTTCAGATAAACAACTAGTGATTTTTTAGTGTAAGTATGTCCCAAATATGGTATGGGACATACTTACACTAAAATGTTGATTGTTTTTATCTGAAAGTCAAACTTACCTGCAAATCCTGTGTCTACTTCAACTGTACACTAAAGCATCCTGTACCCCAGAGCATCCTGTACCCTGGAGCATCCTGTACCCTGGAGCATCCTGTACCCCAGAGCATCCCAAACCCCAGATCATCCTGTACCCCAGAGCATCCTGTACCCTGGAGCATCCTGTACCCTGGAGCTTCCTCCACCCAGAGCATCCTGTACCCGGGACATCCTGTACCCCAGAGCATCCTGTACCCCAGGGCATCCTGTACCCTGGAGCATCCTGCACCCCGGAGCATCCTGGTTTCTCTCCATATCCTGCTCAGCATTCACTGCCCATCAAACAGCAGAGGCTCAGGCTTCCCAGCCAGGGAGGAAACAAGGGGCTGCCTCCCCAGGGACAGGATGTCCAGGCAGGATGAAGGGTGGCGCAGGAAGGTCCCCTCAAGGGTCATAGGTTCTCACCCTGCCTCCAGACCTGAATCGAGTCTGCCCCTTTCCAGTCCTGCCTAGCCCCTTAAGAGCTTTGCAAGTCCCTGTCCTCCATTTAAAAATACCCCAGCTGATGCCAGCACCTCTTTGAGAAGGTGTGGTGAGTACTCAGCGAATGAGGTGCTCTCCCAAGTTGGAATATCTGTAAGACCCCCAGCCCCAGCCCTGGAAGTCAACAGAGATGGACCATGGAGCCATCTGCCATGTCTGGGGAGTAGAGCAAGGTGAACTGGCCACCAGAGACTGAGCTTCCTCCTGCTCAGGGCAACCATGAGCCCCATCTGTGTGGGCAGAGGCACCCACAGAGCTGAGCCCCTTCCTGTGTCACGAATGGTCTGGCCCCAGCCCTGAGGACCTCACAGCAGGGCCTGCAGGTTGCAATGGAGGACAGCCAGAGGGCGTGACTCCTAAGCAGCCCATGCCCGTTCCAGAATCAGGAGCAATGGGAGAGGCTGTCCAGAAAATGACAGGTGCGCAAATGCTGACTCAATTTCCAACATGGATAGTTCCAGAAACGGCACATCTATGAAACCTAGACCTGTGACTGTTGATAATTACTTGCCAAAGGCCAGCAGGGCTGTTCACCTACATGTTAGGGCAAAGGATCCTCTCCTCAGGGGTCTGAGTGTGTGGCGAGGGAGCTCCAGGGCAGATCATGTGCATCTTGGTTCTGGGGCAAACTTGTGAAGCCCCTGCCTATGTCCTGTGGGTAGGAAGATGGAATATGAGCTGGGCAATAGTATTGTCCTGTGGATTCAAAACCACTGGAAGGCCTTGCCTGCGAGTGCGGATTGCTGGTCTGAGGTCAATCTAGGGTCCTTCAGTGGCTCCAAATCCTATTCCATTCAAGATGTTCATTCCTCCTGACGCCAGGGTGATACCTGGCTGCCTCCAGGGGTGGCCGGAATGAATGAGCTTAGAATAACTTTCATAAATATTCCAACCAGGCGACACCTTGGCTGATGGCTTGGGTGAAGTACAGATGGGCTGCTTATGAGGTTTGCAGGCAATCTGTGTTTAGAAGGAGGCAAACACCACACATTGCAGAATGAAGGTTCAGAGACCAAATTTGCCAGGTAGAAATGTTGGGCCAAAACAAGCAAGGTGAAGTTTAAGTAACATAAACATAAACTCCTGCTTCCTGATTATACCAATAGAAGTTAAGCAGCCTTTTCTATAATTCAGGGAAGACGCAGATCTGGGATCGGAGAGTGACAGGCTGCTGCCAACGCTAACACAGATGCCTGTCGTGTAGGTCGGGGCGGTGCAGTCGCGGGTACTGTTGCTGGCGTTTGCTGCTGGGACCACATGAAGTGAATTGGTTTTAATTCCAGGTCCATGCTTCTCTGCTGTGATATCCAGAGAATTGTTCTGAAAACCCACTGCTCCAGTGCACCTAGAAAGGCTGGAAACCCTCTTCTCCAAAGCCTAGAAAGGCTCCAAAGCGCCTAGAAAGGCCTATTGTTTAAATGTGTGATTGGGCTCACAAGAAAATAAGGAAAAACCTCAAAAGAATAAGAAGACCAGATGACAAATCCAGAGAAGTATGGTGGCGCTGAGGCCCGAGGCTGACCCTGGGCTTGAGGTGTTTCCTGTACCCTGGCGTTGTCCATCTGTAGGCATCTGTGGGGACAGGAGACAAATTCATGGTGAGACGCCTCCCCGACAGCCCACGTACCCCAAGGACTCACCTCCAGGTACAGGGGAGTGAGGGAAACGGCTCAGATGGATGTAGGTGTGAGACATGCTGGGAACAGCGGGGACGTCTGTAAGGCAGGAAAGCAGAGTCCGCAGGGCAGAAACAGAGAGACTGAGCCAGGCTCAGAGGACGCCCAGCAGAGACAGCCACACAGGCCAGCAGGGGTGGCTCTGGAATCCCCAAGCAAGTTGTAGCAGCAAGGAATTTGGGGTCTGAGGGGTTTCAGGTGTAGGTCTGAGGTCTGTACCAACAAGGGGCAGGATGCCAGCTCAGCACTAGCGGGGAAGTGATGGCCTCACAGGGGATAGGGAATAGGGATGGGACAAAAGAGGGAGCTCTTTCAAATACAAGACCCATTTACAGAGTCTCAGCTCATCAAAAGAATATGGGGGGAGGGGGCTTCGTGCTCATGGACTATTGGGTTAGGGGAGAGATGATTAATCACAGGCCATGGACGGGTTTGTGAGGCAGGAGCCAAGCCTTATGGCAGGATAACCAAGGGGACAGCAAGGGCTGCTTTGGGGGGTGCATGGGCTGGGCCTGCAGCACACCGCCTGGTCACTAGGTCTGGGCAGCAATTAGACCTGCGCCCAGCAGGGCCCACAAGGTCAGAACAGGGACTGTGGTGCTCGAACGCAGGAGCAGAAGGGTGCTTGAGCTTTCGGACAGGGCTTGTGCTTCCACCCAAATCAGTGCAGGTTTGCCCGTGGCTTTCAACCAGAAAGCACCAAGGAACGCTGTGTTCGTCTGCTGGGCTGCACGACAGAGGACCTCGGGCTGGGCAGTGCACCCAACAGACAGTTATTTTCCCAGTGATGGAGGCTGGAGGTCCCAGAACAAGGTGACAGCAGGGGTGTGTCTGGTGAGGGCTCTTTCCAGCTTGCAGACAGCCGCCTTCTCCCTGTGTCCTCGCTCTGATGTCTCTTCCATTTACAAGGACACCAGCCCTGCTGCACTTAGGACCCACCCTATTACCTCCCTATGAAGGCCAACTCTCTGCCTACAGTCACACTGGGGGTTAGGGCCTTAACACATGAATGTGGGAGGATGTATGCAGTCCACATAGGCTGAGGCAGGGATGGGCGGTCGGGGTGAACTTGGGAGTGTTTGAAACTGAAGGAAATAAAGTATGGCCAGGGAACTGCCTTCCAACATTCTAGCGGGTCCCCCTCAGGGCAGCACTTCTTGGCCCTCAGGCTGTGGGTGGCCCTGACAAGTTAGACGTTTGACTCAGCCTGCTCCAGAGAGCGCAGGTGACTGCACCCACAACCCCATGGGCAGGACTCCGACCCTCGCGCTGGCCCGGGTGGGGGGTGCCTCCGGTGCCCTTGGCTCAGCCGCTGCCCCATGAAAGCTGCTTCTGACACCCTTGCTACATGACCCTGTGGATTTGCCCTCATACCCCTCGCATGGAACCAGAGAAAGCGTTTCCACCCTGCTTTTGAAGTGAGATTCTGGTGGGGTTTTTGTGTTGTCTTTTGCTTTTATTAGCATCTAGCGCTTTTTTTACCCTCTTCTGTCCATTTCAAATTGTATTTTTATTGTAATAAAATATGTATACCATAAAATGTGCTATTGTCACCATTGTGAAGTACACAGCTCAGGGTGACCAAGCACAGTCATGCTGTTGTGTGGCCATCACCTCCATCCATCTCCAGAACGGGTTTCATCTTCCCAGACTTCCCACTCCACTTCCTGTCTCTAAGACGGAGATTCCTCTGGGGACCTCATAGGAGTGGAATCACAGCCTTTGTCCTTGTGTGACTGGCTTACTTCACTTAGCACAATGTCTTCGAAGTTCATGCCCTGTACCATATGTCTGTATTTTCTTCTTTTTTAAGAATGAATAATATTCTCCTGCAAGGATGGACCACATCTTGTTCATCCATTCATCTGGCGATGAGCACTGGGTTCGTTTTTCTCTCCTGAGCACATGAGGATGCCTGAGCCTGGCTGGTCCTCCTGCTCTTCTCAGGGAGAGGGACATGTTCCATGTTTGCCCTCTGCTACATTGTGCATTTGGGTGCAGAGAGAAATTCAGAAAGGCTTCTAATGTGCAAGAAATCGAGGTCTCATCTCCTCAGCACACTTGTTTATAGCACTGAGTCCTCTGCGCCCTCTCCCTCCACCACACACTGGGGCTTTGTCCCCTCTGGAACAGACACTGGTCAACAGCCTGGTGTCATCCCACAGACCTCCTGTGTGTGGACCAAAGGTTTTCAACATTTAGGGATGGTCCCTCACAAGTGGTTGGCCCTCTGTGTCTGAACATGGCTAAGCCACGACCCCTAATGGAGGGGAGGCCAAGGTGAGGAAGAACTTTCTACAATGGAGCTGTGGGAGGAGGAAGAAATCACCCTGGGGAAGAAGCAAGTTCCCTGTCACAGGGGGTATCCAATGGCTGAATGCCCATAAGTGAGGAGTGTTGAAGAGGTCTCTGGATTAAAGGGTGGGAGGGATGAGAGAGTCCATGTCCTTTCCAACTCCAGCATCATCATAGCCTCGATACCCCAGACAGGGGGAAGACTATGAGGCCCCAAGTCCTCAAGAGGGAGAGGGGCTGCTGCCTGCAAGGGAGGATAGGGCCAAGAGAGCAAACCCAAGGGCCCCTGGGAGACACTGGGTGAGAGTCCAGGGTGCAGGGTCTATTCCCAGAAACAAGATGGATTGGAACGGTCACAGGAGGAAGGCGATGGGAATGGTCACAGGAGGAAGGCGATGGGATGGGTCACCTTTTCAGCATTTGTTGTTAATGGACAGGGGTGCTGTCGCTTCTCAGCCTTGTCTGCAAGACCAAGTGGGAGCAGGCACTGGCCTGGTTGCTGGGAGGCACAGGGCAGGAGAACCTATACCCCTCTCTCCATGGGGTTGGAGCTAGAGCTAATGAAGTCTGGCTCTGTGTAGCCTGCCATGCTGGGCCAGGTGTCCCTGAAGAGAAGGGAAGCTCTACTCAGCCCAGACAAGGCCACAGTGTCGACAAGGGGACAGTGTGGATAAATCAGCATAATCTTGTGACTATGACTATTGGTGAGAATAACTAACAAACTAACAGTGATGATGACTGCTAATGGTCACGTGGAGACAGATGTAAATTTTAGTCTAACAAACAAGAAAGTAAGATCAAGTCATTTCTTTATTTTCTTTAATTCCATTCAATTCTAACTTCGGTCCCCCATCTGCCATCAGGCAGGAAACTGAATCTCAGCCAGGCATCAGGGAGGCCCTGGAGTCCTCCCTTAGTGGCCCACCCTGGTCACTGTGGGGATGCCCACTGTCCAGCCCAGTGGACGCCTAAGGAGTTCAGCAACTCTGCTGCCCCCGATGGGAACCCCAGAGGCCCTGCCTGCGGGCTGGTCCTTCTGATGGCTCAAAGTTCTTCCCTCTGCAGCCAGGCCATCCCCCCAGGGATCCCCAAGTCCCCTCCACATCTGGGACCTACCCCTGAACATCCAGCAAACCTCCACCCTTTGTTTCCACTTTTCTCAAATACAGGGAGAGAAGTTTCTTACAAATGGCTTCTGTTTTGACCATGTAATATGACTCACACTCACCTCACCTGAAGAAACAAGGAACATGAAAACCGGGTCGCCCCATGAAATAGCAGGTGGGGGGAAACCAGAGAGAAGACACCAAATCACGTACCTCAATGAGCGCATCTCTCACCAGCACCCTGCAGCAGCTGGCCAGGGGCAGGTACTGTCCGAGCCTCACCACAACCCAACCTTTACAGCAGCCCCATGGGGAAGGAGCAATTACGATCCCATTTCAGAAATGAGGAAAGTAAGGTAAGGACATGCTAAGGGACTCGCCAGCAGGGAATGTGACATCAGAAACCCCATCCAACCAGCAGAGGTCCAGGGAGAAAGGCTCCCCCATTGTGGTGGCTAATTTTATGTGTCAGCCTGTCTGGCTATGGTCCCAGTCATTTGGCCAAACAGTAGTCTGGATGTTGCTATGAAGGCTTTTTTTCTTTTTTTTTTTTTGAGATATGATTAACATTTAAATCAGAAGACTTTGACTAAAGCTGATGACACTCCATACTACTGGTGGGTCTTATGCAATCAGTTGGAGGCCTTAAGAGCAAAGACCGAGATTTCCCAAAGAGGAAGGGATTCTTCTGAAGACAGTAACATGGAAATCCTGCCTGAGTTTCCAGACCACTGCCCTGTGAGACTCAGACCCAAGACAGTAACCCCAACTCCTCCCAAATTTCCAGCCTATTGATTCGTTTCTTTGAAGAACTCCAACTATAACACATCCCCACCTCTATGTGGACAGTGTGGGGAGATTTCCCAGGAAAGCCCAGACTTTGGTCAGAGAATTCAGGACCCCATCTGGCACCAGTTACACCATCAACCCCCACCCCTTGCCACCTCTAGTGCCCCTTGCTTCCCCCGATAGCATTTATTTACTTGGGGTTCAGGTGGACCTTGATCTAAACACATCCCTCTTAGCAGAGAAGTTCCAATGATGCATGAGTATGTGTATGTTGACTTGAGTCCTGTTTATTTTTCTTTCAAAATACATTTTTCCTTCTAAATGTCTGTCTACTGACAAGTTTGGATCTGTCTTCATTGTTCTGTAATTGCCACTGAGATGTGTTATTCAGTGTGATGAAAATCCCCATTGCATTCCTCTAATTGAAGGTTTTAAGGAAGGAAATGTGTTCAAGACAACAGGCATCCATACTCAAGATTGGACATCACCACCCAGGCCAGCAAGCCAGGTAGGGAGAGTGTGTGGACATGGGTGTGTTGGCTACAAACAAGCGTCCCCAGTCAGTTGGGTTACTCTGTGGGGGAAAGTCAGCCAAGCCATTTACCTGGACCCAAATAGTCAAAGAGAGGTTTTAAAAATATTACAATCCACTGAGTTAGCTGAAGGTAGTCATACGCTAGGACAGAAAACTAAAAAACTAGAAAAAGTTGTTTTTTTACATTACTAACAACAAAAGGATCTAGTGGAAATCTTAGGGAGATATACTTTCTCCAAAAGCTTCATTTTGACAAGAATCATGCATTCATGAGACCTCAAAACACTCTAGATCCTGATGCACTATCAGGATTTGCATTTTAGGGTGGACGTGTTTTTATAGACTTGAACATGTTGGATCTTTGGGGCCTTTTGAATTTTATAATCCTCTCTCATGTGGCGAGAGGAGTCAGTGTAGACAGGGGGTTGAGTAAGAAGGAACCTGGAATAGACTTGTGGTTAATCAGGTCGCCAGGGGCAGAAAGGGCCAGTCAGGGCCAGGTGGCTGAGCCAGACAGGATCGGGTTCCTTGGAACCTTCAGGAAAAGACTCTCGGCCCAGTCACCTTGGACTGTGCTGGGTGAGCCACGGAAGGCGGGTTTGTTTATTACAGGAGCTCTGAGACCCTCTCATTAGATAGGGACTATGTACTAAGAATCTCCTGCAGAGCAGGAATGCTGGAGCAAATATTGTGGGAGGCATTTGCCAAACTCAAGCGACAACAGTGAACATCAGAGAAGGAGCCAGCATTTACCCTTGGGGAACAGGTGCCAGCCAGCAGCTGCGGGTTTCCCTGCAGGCAGGATGGCTGAGCCAGCTGTAGTCTGGCCCCAACGCCCATTGGGTGGGGAAGGGATAGCAGCAGGCTCTAAACATGCAGAGCCTCCAGGGCCTCCATGGAAGCTGTCTGGGTGCTTTGAGTGGGACCCATATCACACCTTTTCTTGAAAGATAAATTGAGTCAGGCCATCCAAATAAGTTTGCCCGCAAACCTCAGCCCCTCTTTCTAGGGTTCCAGAGTCACACAGACCTCCTTTTGCATTCAGCACCTTCCAAGTTGGTATCACAACCAAGCTAAGCACAAGCCCCAGAGCACCAAGGGGACCCCTGCCTGGAACAGGGATGCAGTGAGAGTGCCTGCTAATGGGCTCAAGGTCCTGGCATGAACAGCCAGAATCAGACGGGCTATAAAGGAGTCAGCTGGGCATCCCCCACCCTGGGAATGAGGACGTCGGCATCCTTCCCTCCTCAGAGAGCCCGGCGAGTCTCACCCTCAGATTCCAGGGCCGGGAACCTGCTGCAGGCTACCACTGGCCCATTGAACATCCAGAGGAAGTGCTGTGCACCCACATCTGAGCCCACCTCTAAGCTCTGAGTGCCCACCCCAAATACCACCCTTTATCTCCTCACTCCTCCTTCCTTCCCATGGACCCTGGTCCCCATCCTCATGGCAATCTCTGCTCTGACATTCACCCCTTCCAGGTACCCTCTCTCCAGGCCCCTTCGGGCTACACTCGCTCCCCAGCCACCTGGACTCAGGAACCGTCAGCTCCGCTCCTGGCAGCACCTCTAAGCCTTTGCCTCCTCCCTGCTGTGCCAGTGCCCATTACTTCCCTAAAACTTCCTTCCCACTTGGGAGTTTTCTAGAAAAATAAGTGTGGACACCTGGCCAGTGGCTACCTGATGAGCAGCAGCTGGTGTTGCTGGCTGGCACCCACCCCATCTCTCTGTCTGGGGAGACTGCTCTGCTCTCTGTCCTCTCTCCCCTGCACCTCCCATCCCACCGCCCACTCCCCTGCTCTTCCTGGTTCCCTTCTTGCCTGCTAGTTTTAACTGATTACCATCTTATGTTGTAACTTAAACTCCTGGGTGATCTCACTCATTGTGTGTCTCTACCTACTATTTCAGTGTAATCTGTACCCAAGGCCTATTCCTTAATTCCAGGTCCCCATTTCCAATAGCCTGAGTGTTCTCTGACCCAAACCAAGATCATTACATTCCTTGATGTACTTCTCTCCCCACCTCCATCTCTGCCAGTGCAGTACTCAAGCATACAACGTGGGTGGCATCTGAACCTCTCTCTTTTCTTCACACCTCCTGCACCAACTACTCATCAATACCCTCGTCTTGTGCCACCAGGATGGATCAACCAATAGTCTTAACCTCCCTTCCTTAAGTGTGTTAGGATTTGGTTCAGTTGCCTATAACAAAAAACGTCCAACCCATAGAAATTAAAACATAAAAATATATTATTATCTCACATAAAATAACCTCAGATGGTTAGTCTCTGAAAGAAGTCCTGACTTAGTCTCTGGCATGAAAAGTCTGGAGCCTCCACACCAGAGGTTTATTTGGGAGACAGGTATAGTGACCCCATGGATGCCAGGGCCCAGGCTACTTCTATCTAGCTCCTTCCTGTTCCCAGTACATTGCCTCATCATCCAAAGCAGCTGCTGAAGCTCCGGCCATCACATCCACATTCCAGACAACAGGAAAGAGGTCGAGAGGATGAAAGTTATGCCTCTGTCTTTTGAAGATAGTTCTTAGACACTTCACACAACATTTCAGCTTGCGTCTTATTGGACAAAAGCTGACTCCAAAAGAGGTAGAACCATTTTTCATTTATTTATGCCTCAAACAAAACTGGGGTCTGTTACTGTGGAAGAAGAGGAGAATAGACACAGGGAAGCAACGAGCCTTTGTGGCCACACCACAGCATTTTCTCCAAATAAGCACCAAGATGAAGTACAATCATCCCTCAGTACCCATGGGAATTGGTTCCAGAACCACCCCCAACCCCTACAGATTCCAAAATCTAAGAATGCTCAAGTGCCATATAAAATGGCATAGGCTGAGTGCAGTGACTCACACCTGTAATCTCAGCACTTTGGGAGTCCGAGGTGGGAGGATCACTTGAGCTCAGGAGTATGAGACCAGCCTGGGCAACATGGCAAAACCTCATCTCTACAAACAATACAAAAATCAGTCAGGCATGGTGGTGCATGTCTGTGGTCCCAACTACTCGGGAGGCTGAGGTGGGAAGATAGCTTGAACCCAGAGGCAGATGCTGCAGTGAGCCAAGATTACAACACTGCACTCCAGCCTGGGTGACAGAGCAAGACCCTGACTCAAAAATAAAATGGCATAGTATTTGATATAACCTATGCAATCCTCCCTCAAATTTTAAATCATCTCTACATTATTTATAGTACCTAATACAATGTAAATAGTTGTATTTGGGTTTTTTCTCTTTTTCCTTTTTTTTACTCACATTAAATACATCAGTAAATCAGCAATCACATTCTGTTACCACAGTTGTTATGTTGGGAGAGGAATAAGGTAATTGCTTTCTTAGAAGCAAAACTAAAACAACAACAACAACAAACAGAACACTGCATCCCTGCCTCCACTGCCTTAAAAAAAAAAACTGGTCAGAAGGAAAAAATGAGCTGGGAAATTTAAAAACACTAAGATACCCAAGCCCAACAGAGCTCAAAGGCAGGCAGAAGATCTCGTGGGAAGTAGAGGGAAGGCAGCCCATAGCCCAGAAGCTAAGACCAGATCCTGTTCCTGTGGGGGTCGGGGAGGGAGAAGCCTGGAGAAGTGGTTTCCGAGCCCCACTGTGCAGGAGTGAAGATGTTTCAAGACAATGAAACATCTTCATTCCTGCTCCATGGGGCAAGGCTGCACAGAGAAAGAACTTCATTTCTAAGAGACTTTAGAAAGCCATCCTAGTTCTTCCATTTGTAAAAAGGATGCACTGGGTGCTCTGAGGGGCTAGAGTCTTCTGGGAAAGGAAGCTAGAAATGTGTGTGTTTCAGGGCCATGGGAGCTAAGGCTGCCACTGGAAAAGGAAGGGAACTGAGGCCTAAGAGGAAGAACCTAAGCTGGGTCCTTCAGAATCTCAGCTTCATAGATTTCTCAGCTGTTCTGGGATAGAAGGCAGTCTACAAGCCAAAAGGGCAGAAAGGTTCCAATCCTACATCACTGTGACCCTCCGTCTCCTTCTCCTTCTCTCCTCTCCTTCCTTTGTTCCTTCCTTCCTCTGTTTCTCTCTTTTTCTCTCTCTGTTTCTTTCTTTCTTTCTTTCCCAAAATTCTGGGCTGGAACAAGGAACTTAAAGTTCTCTTTTGCCTTGATGGCTTCCCACAGACATCTTAAAATACGTGATGAGGGATATGAAGAAAGGCTATAGATTTAGAAAGGACCAGGATCCTCTGATAATATGAGCCAGTTGCAAGGTACCTTTAGTGCCAGTCATTCCCTGTCCACAGAAACAGGTGGTATGATATAAGAGCACCCCAATGAGGCCTCTGTGGTATTAGCCCCTAGCAGTACCTGAATTAAACCATTGGTTACATGGTGAGGAGGGGTGGGGATTAAGGATGGAGGGACAAAATTCAAGATATTAACAAAAGAGAAAAGAAACAGGGCCTGATAAGAGACAGAAGATAGAACAGACTATACAGTGGGAATAAAGATCATGCCTATTTACAGGGAAGTAGAAAAGACATGGTGGGCACCAAATATTGGGGGAACCCCCACACCCAATATTCAACGTGGGTTCTTTTCTATTTCCCTAAGCATCGGCTGGTCTGAGAAATAAAGGGAAAGAGTACAAAAGAGAGAAGTTTTAAAGCTGGGTGTCTGGGGGAGACATCACGTGTCAGCAGGTTCCGTGATGCCCCTTGAGCTGTAAAACTAGCAAGTTTTTATTAGCAATTTTCAAAAGGGGAGGGAGTGCACGAATAGGGTGTGGGTTACAGATATCACATGCTTCACAAGGTAATAAAATATCACAAAGCAAACGGAGGCAGGGCGAGATCACAGGACTACAGGATGGGCAAAATTAAAATTGCTAATGAAGTTTCGGGCACACACTGTCATTGATAACATCTTATCAGGAGACAGGGTTTGAGAGCAGACAACCTGTCTGACCAAAATTTATTAGGCAGGAATTTCCTTGTCCTAATAAGCCTGGGAGCGCTACAGGAGACCGGGGCTTATTTCATCCCTTTGGCTTCGACCCGTAAAAGACAGCCACCCCCAAGGGGGCCGCTTAGAGGCCTACCCTCAGGGGCGCATTCTCTTTCTCAGGGATGTTCCTTGCTGAGAAAAAGAATTCAGTGGTATTTCTCCTATTTGCTTTTGAAAGAAGAGAAATATGGCTCTGTTCTGCCCGGCTCACTAGCAGTCACAGTTTAAGGTTATCTCCCTTGTTCCCTGAACGTTACTGTTATCCTGTTCTTTTATCAAGGTGCCCACCTTTCCTATTGTTCAAACACACATGCTCTACAAACAATTTGTGCAGTTAACGCAATCATCGCAGCGTCCTGAGGTGACATACATCCTCCTCAGCTTAGGCAGATGATGGAATTAAGAGATTAAAGTAAAGACAGGCATAGGAAATCACAAGGGTATTGACTGGGGAAGTGATGAGTGTCTATGAAATCTTCACAATTTATGTTCAGAGATTGCAGTAAAGACAGGCATAAGAAATTATACAAGTATGAATTTGGGGAACAAATAAATGTCCATGAAATCTTCACAATTTATGTTCTTCTGCCATGGCTTCAGCCAGTCCCTCCGTTCAGGGTCCCTGACTTCCCACAACAGTAATGGATATCAAATTGGATATGAAATCTGGGACAGGATAAAAAACTCCTCCCTTTTGCCCAACCTCCATTTTATTCCCCTACCTTGGTCTATGCTATCCTGAGACACTCCCCAATTGTCCAGTTAATTCTCCAGGAAAGGCAAACCTATACCCAATAGCTAGGTTGGCAAGAATATAGGTTAAGAATTGGAGTTCGAGGAAGCTAACAGTGGATATTGGACTTGAGTAACTGCCACTGGTATTTTTATCTATAACCTCTCCAAAAACCTCCTATTAACCTCAGATTCCATTGAATTAAAAAGAAGGTGGGAGGGAAGGTAAATCAATCAAAACTCCCGTAAAACAAGTACCCCAGCTGAACTACCATCAGTTAAAATACAAACTGCAGGGGCATATGGTAGCTGGGGCTGAGGCCATCTAAAGGCCAGAGGCGAAAAATGCATATGTATAAATCAGAGGATGAGTATCAGAAACTGGTCCCTCCTCCAATTAGATCACAGCAAAGCCAAAGATGCAGGCAACCAGTGAAGATTCTTTGGAGGACTCTGGGGTCCAATCCCCACAATAGGGGAAATGCTACTTAAGAGGCTGAGTGAAGGGAAACTAGGCCTTGGAAGAGTTCCAGAGCCGCAGATGACACTGCACCTCCACCTCTGCCCAGTTAGCTAACAAGACACCTCCTGCCTGGTGCCTGGGAGCTTGCCTCCCCATTCTCATCTCTACCTAGGAACACCCTCCGCAAGGCCAACTCATAGATACTGCAGTGTTTTCAAATATGAGAAACTCCAACCAAATACAAACAAAAAGGAAATGTTTCTTTATTCCCTCCTGCTCTGAGCTTTATTCTCCCCCAGGGCCCTTAATGTAAATGAACTGGAAACCTCCTTCCTCAGCTCCTGGGTTCACCACCTTCTGCATCCTGGGGAGATGAGAAAAGAGGATCAGGAACAGGGATTGACCAAAAGCAGATTGACCAAGAAGGGACAGGAGACAGAAGTGTTTTCTGAAAACGTGGGGAGGAACAGTAGGAAGAAGGAGAAAAGAGAAGTAAATCACTGTCTTGTACCTAGAATACAAAATGAAGTAAGTTGGTTTTGGAAGGTAAGTCCTGGGGGAGTTGACCCCCAAGCCCCAGAGTAGGAGCTAGGAGGCCAGTGGCAACAGCTGCCTGGTGTTTGCTGCTGAAGTGTTAAGAAGTGCCATAGGCCGGGCGCAGTGGCTCACGCCTGTAATCCCAGCACTTTGGGAGGCCAGGGCAGGCAGATCACCTGAGGTCAGGAGTTCGAAACCAGCCTGACCAACATGGAGAAACCCTGTCTCTACTAAGAATACAAAATTAGCCGGGCATGGTGGTTCGTGCCTGTAATTCCAGCTACTAGGGAGCCTGATGCAGGAGAATCACTTGAACCTGGGAGGCAGAGGTTGCAGAGAGCTAAGATGGCATCATTGCACTCCAGTCTGGGCAACAAGAGCGAAACTCCATCTCATAAAAAAAAGGGGGGGGGGGGCCATGACAGAGGCATCAGGAGGCAGCCCGTGGGAGCCAGGGCTCAGTGTGCTGTTAAAACAGGTTGCAGTAAAGAAGCCAGCCAAAACCCCCCAAAACCAAGATGGCAATGAAAGTGACCTCTGGTCATCCTCACTGCTCATTATACACTAGTTATCATACATTAGCATGTTAAGAGACACTCCCACCAGTACTATGAAAGCTTCCAAATACCATGGCAATGCCCAGAAGCTACTCTATATGGTCTAAAAAGGAGAGAAACTCTTAGTTCCAGGAATTGCCCACCCCTTCCCCAGGAAATTCCTGAATAATACATCCCTTGTTTAGCATATAATCAAGAAGTAACTATAAGCATGATTAGTTAAGCAACCCACACCTCTGCTCTCCCTATGCAGTAGCCATTCTTTTATTCATTTACTTTCTTAAACTTGCTTTCACTTTACTCTTGACCCCCCGAATTCTTCCTTGCAAGATGTCCAAGAACACTCTCTTGGGGTCTGGATTGGGAACCCTTTCCAGTAACAACTATAGACCTTAATTACACCTACAGAATTCCTTTGGAGTAACACCTTCATGAGGCTTGACTGAATAATTGGGAACTGGAGCCTCCCAGGTTGACAGAGAAGACTGTACCATCACAGGTGCCTACTCCATGTTCTACCCATCTGTTCGCTGGAGCCAACTCTCACCCACATAAAGAACGCTGCCATGAACATGTTCATGCAGGTTACCTTAAGAGCCTTGGTGAGAGTCTCTTTAGGATCCATTTGTAGGAGCAGACCTGCTTAGGCATAGCTATGTGTATATCTAATGTCACTAATTCTGACAGATTGCGCTAAAGAATAAGTACACTAGTCTATACTTCCCCTCCACACCCTCCACCCCCATCCCCACCCTGGAGAAAGTTCTATCTCTAGATACAAGTGACATTATTATCCAACTTGCAAATGTTTTCAAGCCTAATGGTATAAAGTGAGAGTTTTAATGGGTGTAAAGTGATAGTGTCTTTCAATTTGCAAATTCTTTAATTACCAGTGGGTTTAAGCAACTCTCTCTTTTTGCAAGTCTTTGATGCTTCTTCTGCTGTAAATTGCCTCTTTGCACACTTTGTTTATTTTTCTAGTGGGGTTCTTGCCCTTTCCTTGTTAATGTCAATGTTTCCTTGTATGGTCTACTTATTTTTCACTCAATGGTTTTAGACATTATACATATCTTCTCCCAGGCAGCATTGAACAGAAATCTTTATCATGGTAATACTAAATTCATCAACAGTTTTTTCAGTTATGGCATTTTGGGATTTACAGGTCTTTCTCCACCTCTATATTACAAAGATATCACTTACATTATCTTCTATTATTTTAAGGAGGCACCACTTTTGTTGTATATTCTATTTCCATGTGAGATTCCCAGGATCTCGCTCTCTCTCTCTCTCTCTCCTGAGCTCTGTCCTATGTTTCCTTGGCTGTTTTTTTCTTTCAAAAATACCATATTGTTTCTATTACTACATCTTTACCGAATGTCCTTATACCGAGTAGGACAAGTCCCCTTTCCCACTCCTTTCTGAGTTTTTTCAGATTCTGACGAATTTTATAAGTTTATCAAGTTCCTCCAAAAACATCAATTATTGGATGTCTCACTTAATTTAAGGACTATCTTCTTTAAAATATTGTCATCCCAGCTTGGAGAGGGATTATTTTCTATTTATTCATATCAGCTTCTAGTATCTAACATATCTGTCACTAAAGTTTTAAATGTTCTCCATAGAAGTTTCATATACTCTTAAATGATTTCTAGATATTTTATATTTTGTTTTCTAGCTGGTTATTTCTGTCATATAAAACACTGGATTCTTTTAACTGATCAGGTATCCATCAACATTGGTAAGTTTTCTTTTTATTGTAATCATTTGTTGATTCTATTGGTTTTTCTTGGAAGATGATTGAATAGTTTGCAAATATTGATCTTGTATTAAAATTATTCATGTATCTAACTCCTTGGAAAGACAGAACCCGTGCTTGATCCATCTTTTAACACCATAGTACCAAGCAAAGTGCAAAGAAGTTCAATTAATATTTATCAAATGCATAAGTGAATGACGGGCCATCAGAAGAATGTGTCGAACCTATTTGAGGTCACCAAGGAAGTGAAAAATTCTGTCACATTGATTTTTGAAGTTAGGTTGAGCAGAAAACAAACATGACTGTTGACTCTCTCATGAGTGGTTGGATCTGATACAGGGTCCCTTCCCTTGGGTACTTATTATCAAAGAGAAGCCACAGTCATATCAACAGACTTAAAGACAATTTGGACAAGGGATAAAGGACAAATGATAAAACACAAGAAATTCGGCCGGGCGCGGTGGCTCAAGCCTGTAATCCCAGCACTTTGGGAGGCCGAGATGGGCGGATCACGAGGTCAGGAGATCAAGACCATCCTGGCTAACACGGTGAAACCCCGTCTCTACTAAAATACAAAAAACTAGCCGGGAGAGGTGGCGGGCGCCTGTAGTCCCAGCTACTCGGGAGGCTGAGGCAGGAGAATGGCGTAAACCCAGGAGGCAGAGCTTGCAGTGAGCTGAGATCCGGCCACTGCACTCCAGCCTGGGGGACAGAGCAAGACTCTGTCTCAAAAAACAAACAAACAAACAAACAAAAAAAAAAAAACAAACAAACAAGAAATTCAATAATGCAAGGTAACTCAGCACTGAGCTGTCCAGTACTCGCCAGCCAAGGCCAAGAGCCCTGTAAACCATGCCTCAGCCCTCCAACTCCACATCCTGCCTCCATCCAAGGCCCCCATCCTGGCTGTGGTTGAGGTTTTTGATACCATCATTCACCATTCCACTGACCAGGAGCTTTCTATTGGACATGCTTTTACTCAACAATCTGCCTGTCCCTTATAACAAGTTTATCAAGTTCCTCCAAAAAAATCAATTATTGGATGTCTCACTTAATTTAAGAACTATCTTCTTTAAAATATTGTCATCCCAGCTTGGAGAGGGATTATTTTCTATTTCTTCATATCAACTTCTAGTATCTAACATATCTGTCACTAATGTTTTAAATGTTCCCCATTGAATGCTTCTACCCAACAATCTGCTTATCTGTGCCTTCTACCCACAAACACCACCTTGCTAAATGCCTTTAGATCTCACCAGGTTAAGGTTAATCCCTGCCTCTGGTTGTGGGTGACCCTGAGAGCCTCTTGGTCCTTTGAGGGTCCTGTCAATAAGTCTTTGCCTTGTAGGACCCAGAGAGCCAAGAAGGCAACCAAGATGGTGCTGGGACAGGCCAATCCAGGGCAGGGCAAGACCAGGCCCCTTGTCTTCTTTTGAGTCCACGAGCTGAGAGCAGAAATTTGTTCCATTCCTCCCTGGACCTGCTGCTTTCCCTGGTGATCAGGAGAAATGATTTCTCCTCCAGAGAATCTAGAGAGGGCTGGTCTGTGGGCTCCCTACAAATGCAGGCCTCAACAACCTAAGGGGCGCAGAAGCTGGCATGCCCTTGTGCCTTACTCCCCAAGAAGTCTCCTAACCCAGGCTGTGACCTGGCATGTTAGCCTGCCACAGAGACCTCCAGTGCAGCTGCTAATAGCTCAGATTGTCCAGATTGTCACTTGTTGCCCGGAGTCATCAACCCAGGGCCACAGAAGAGACCCCTGCAGGGACCTCAGGACCCAGATTTCTTGTATCCCATCTCCAATACCCCATACCTCTGTGTCAACATCACTCGTGTTGAGGCTCAAGGATCCACTAAAGGTGGGATTCTCCTTTCTCTGGGCTATTCCAAATTTGGAATTTCACCACAAGCAGACGTTTTACCAAGAGGCAAAAACCAACTAAATGGTTTTCACTGGATCTTGTTCCTACAGAATACCATGTCTAGCAACACCTGATTATGACCTGCTCCACTCCTGCCCTTTGTGCGAGGGTGCAGAACATCAGTCTTTAGATAGTCCAGGGCCTCTGAGTGTGGTCACTCAGTCTCTGGGGCAAAGAACTGTTCTCTCCCCTGTACAGGTCCCCTGACCTGATCACCAGGTGACCGTTCTGAAGCATTCTGCTGTATTTTACTGCTCTCCTCAGGAAAAAGACGTAGGCCAGAGCTGACAGCTACTCTCAGCTCTCTAACCCTCCAATTTAGGCTTACTGAGGATGTACAGTCACCACCAGAGTCACCAAAGAACAATTTTTTTCTGCTGTTCTTTAATAGAAGAAATAAAAATTTAGCAGGCCTAATTTCAAGGCAGAGCAGATTCTCATTAGAAGTGTGCAGACGTGAGGCCGGGTGCAGTGGCTCACGCCTGTAATCCTAGCACTTTGGGAGGCCAAGGATCATTTGAGGTCAGGAGTTCGAGACCAGCTTGACCAACATGGTGAAACTCCGTCTCTACTAAAAATACAAAAATTAGCTGGGTGGTAATAATCCTAGCTACTCGGGAAGCTGAGGCAGGAGAATCACTTGAGCTTGGGAGGTGGAGGTTGCAGTGAGCCAAGATCAAGCCATTGCACTCCAGTCTGGGCAGCAGAGTGAGACCCTGTCTCAAAAAAAAAAAAAAAAAAAGAAGTGTGCAGATATGAAATGCTCTCTTCCCTCTGCAGTGTGTATCGTTTGTCATCGTCTAGTGATGGATTTGCAGGTTCTCAAAGAACTCTGCTCAGGAACAATAGAAAATAGCCCATACACACAAGATAAAACTCACCCAAAAGCTCTCCCTTCAACAACAAAAAAAGAAAATTGGTTCCTCCCTCATCCCAGATGCTCGCAGCATTACCCACCAGGAAGGGAAGGATGCTGTGTTTTGTTTTCAGGGTGACCATTTAGCTTTTCTACAGCACAGCTCCCAAACCTCCCCCATCATAACAATACCTCTCATTTCCTATGACCTCTTCCTGCTGGACAGGTCTGCAGCTCCTTGTAGTGTGTGAGGGTTAATTTTATGTGTCAACTTTATTGGGCTACACGGTGCCCAGATATTTGGTCAAACCTTATTCTGGGTGTGTCTATGAGGGTGCTTTGGAATGAGATTAATATTTAAATTAATAAACTGAGTAAAGGGGATTGCCCTCCCTAATGTGGTGAGCTTCATCCAATCCACTGAAGGCCAGAATAGAAAATAATGGCTGATTCTTCCTTGAGTAGGAGAGAATTTTTCCTGCCCGATGACCTTCAAACTGGGTTGACAGTTTTTTCTTGCTTTTGGACTCTGAGCCCAGCTTGCTAATTGCAGATCATTAAATACGTATAAGCTCTATGTGTACACACACATATGCCCCTACATTTGACCCTTGAACAACATGGGTTTGAACTTCATGGGTTCACTTATACTCAGATTTTCTTCTACTTCTGCCACCCCTGAGACAGCAAGACTAATCCTTCTCTTTCTCCTTCTTAGCCTACTCAATGTGAAGACAATGAGGATGAAGACCTTTATGATGATCCATTTCCACTTAATGAACAGTAAATATATCTTGTGTTCCTTAAGATTTTCTTAATGAAATTTTCTCTAGCTTATATATTGTAAGAATACAATATATAACACATATGTCATACAAAATATGTGTTAATCAACTATGTTTTTAGTAAGGCTTCAGGTCAAAAATACGTTACTAACAGTTAAGTTTTTTGGGAGTCAAAAGTTTTGGTAGGTCAACAGTTATAAACAGATCTTCAGCTTCTCAGAGTTTGACTCCCCTAACCCCCACATTGTACACACACACACACACACACACATACACATATACACATATGTATATATATCTTATTGGTTTTGATTCTGTTTCTCTGGAGAACCCTAATAGAGAGCATTGGCAATCTCTTCATTACATGACTTCAGAAAAACTCAGGCTGGGTCATGGCCTGCAGAGTGCCAGTGAGCTTAGAGCAGCCTCTGAGAATGCCGGGTGGGAAGTCAAAACATGTGTATTCTCATCCAGCTGCACCACCTCCTCCTTCTTGGTGGGTGATCACCTTTCTGGGCCTCACTGTTCCATCAGTAATAGGAAAGAGTGAGAGAAATAATTCCTCATGTCCTTTCATTTCTAGCATTTTATCTAAGTGTCATTAAGGCTGGACCCTGGTCTGTCATGTCCACTGCCTATTATCAAATGGCTGGCACAATATCTGGACACGGTAGGTGCTCAGCGAGAAGTTGTTTAATGAATAGAGGAAGGAATACTTGGATGGATGATTGGATGGATGGATGGATGGATGGACAGTTGGATGGATGCTTGGGTGGATGGATGATGGATGGAAGGATGGATGGTTGGATGGATGATGGATGGATGGATGGTTGGATGGATGTTTTGGTGGATGGATGATGGATGGATAGATGGCTGGATGGATGGTTGGGTGGATGAATGGATGAGTGGCTCAATGAAGCTGTTTACTCTGTACCCTTGTTCTTTTATTTGTTCTCATCATACTCTGGTGTTTCAAATCAATACACTGTGATCCCCAGTAGATCTAGTTGGCACCTGTCAATAAGAGTAGTGATTGTCATGCACATGTGCTGCTATATACCTGTACAAGTGCCTGAGTTTATAGTATAGAGTGAGGATGGGGAAGTGCTGAACAGAGACTGGACATGGACCATGTTCCATTCACAGTTCTAAGCAAGTGAGCACAGAATTTGAAACTTTCTGGTGTAGACCTTCTTCTGAGCCAGTCTAGCTAGGAAGAGAGCTTCTCAGCAGCTGAGTTTTCCTAGGACTTCCCTGGTTCTCCTACCTATCAGAAGCTAGTCCTGAGGGATCCCAGTCTTGGACTTACCCAGAAGCAGAAATACCGGTCAGGGCCAGCCTTAGATTTATACTGGTCTACGAGCACTCATGAGCTCACTTATGGCAACCCTTTGTTCTCTAGCATTATTGTAGTATGTGTTGATCCACAGAGGTTGTTTTCCAGTCTGCAAAAATCTTAAAGTTTAAACAAAACTTTAAGAGTTTTAGCCATCTTTGATAAAAGCACTGAAATATGGGTGCACATTACCATACTTTTGAGTAAAGAACTCTGCCTTAAACACCATAGTAACTCAGTGTGAGCTTCAGGAGTAGGAATTGTCCTAGCACCGCCCAGACCCCTTGCAGGTGATGTGCTGGTGTGTGCCAAGCAATTTCCTCAGCATGCAGATGGCTATGAGCTTTTGAGTTCTTGGTCTGCATTAGATATTCCGAGCTGCTCTCATCTCTTGTTGCAGCCCTAGGTCTTAATCTACCAAGTCTGATCCATTCTGATTTTTTGCATCCAGCCTGTGGCAGCCTGGAAAAGCAGTTTGCAACATTTGTTGGAAATTTATTAAAAGTCACAGTCTTAAACAGGCTCTGAGTAAGAGTTGGAGAGACTCTTCTACATTAAAAATACACACACAAACAAGCATTAGCAGGTGGACACTGTGACCTCTAGTTTACTTGCTTGAGAATTTTTTTGCACACACCTTTGAGTTCAACGCTGTATACCAGCAGATCATAATCCCTGACAGTGTAATGTTTCAGGGAGCCTGAACTCATTCACAAAATATAACCATTCGCTCATCCTACAAGTATTCACTGAGTGTTTATGTGGCAGACACTATTCTAGGAGCTGAGAGCCCTGCAAAGACAAAGTTCCTGCATGATGAAACTTACATTTTAGCAGGAAGGACAAAAAAAGAGTGAAACACACACAAATAAATATAACAGTTTATAACTAGGTAACAATCAGCGCTCTGAAAAACAAAACAAAGCAAGGGGAAAAAGAGAGAGGCTTGAACAGGGAAGACCTCTCTGAGAAGACAGCACGTCAGCAGAGACTACACTAACGAAAGCAATGGCAGCTCATGTGAATGTCAGAAGAAACAGCTTTCAAGGCCAAGGGAAGAGCAAAAGCAAAGAATCCATCTT
Source organism: Rhinopithecus bieti (assembly GCF_001698545.2). Lineage (NCBI taxonomy): Eukaryota > Metazoa > Chordata > Mammalia > Primates > Cercopithecidae > Rhinopithecus > Rhinopithecus bieti. Next base: position 1,275,554 of record NW_016826183.1, read on the forward strand.
GGAAGACGCAGAGCACGTTCCAGGACCATGAAGAAGGCCAGTGTGTTACAACAGGATACGTGAGGAGGACGGGGAAGAGCATGCAGAAGGGACAGCCTGGCCATGTAGGGTTTTTGGGGGCCACCTAGGGAATTGGGCCACCGTTGCACAGCCACATGCAAACTGAAGGCATCAGTGTGGGGGGCTAAAGTATGAGGCCTTTGCTGGATCCAGACAAGAGATGATTGGAGTTTGGATACTGCAGCAAATAGAAGTGGAGGGACAGTGGGACTGTGGACATACCTTGAAGGGAAAGTCAATAGGATTTGCAAGTGGAGACAAAGAAGACTCAAGAATATGAATTTCTACAAAAGTAAACTTCTCGACAAAACAGATTTGGGGTCCAATAAGTTATAACCTTTATATGGAAATGCCAGGACTGAATTCTCAACCCCGGCCCTGCCTACATTTTGCACTGGATAGTTGTTGTGTGAGACTCTCCTGTGCACAGTACAATGTTTAGCAGCATCCCTGGCTTCTACCCATTTGCTACCAGTAGCACATCTCCCCTCCAATTATGACAATCAAAAATATCTCCAGATGTACATGGATGTTCATAGCGGCATGATTTGCAATAGCCAAGGGGAAGAAATACTTCAAATGCCCATCTATGGATAAGTGGGGAAACAAATTGCAGTCTATCCATACAATAGAATATGATTCATCCATAGAAAGGAATGAAACGTCGATACATGCTGTAATGGGGATGAACCTCGAAAATACAATGCTAAATGACAGAAGCCAGATACAGAAGTGTGGACAGTGTGTGATTCCATTTATATGAGCTATCCAAGGCGGGTAAATCATAGAGACAGAATGCACACTGAAGGTTGCCAGGAACTAGAGAGAGTGAAAACACAGAGTACCTGCTTGATGGGAATGGGTTTTCTTTTAGTTGAAAATGCTATTGAACTAGATAAAAGTGGTGGTTGTGCCAGGCGTGGTGGCTCACACCTGTAATCCCAGCACTTTGGGAGGCCGAGGCAGGTGGATCACCTGAGGTCAGGAGTTCGAGACCAGCCTGGCCAATGTGGTGAAACCCCGTCTGTACTAAAAGTATAAAAATTAGCCAGGCGTGGTGGCGGGCACCTGTAACCCCAGCTACTCAGGAGGCTGAGGCAGGAAAATTTCTTGAACCCAAGAGGCGGAGGTTGCAGGGAGCTGAGATCATGCCACTGTACTTTGGCCTGGGTGACAAGAGCAAGACTCCATCTAAAAAAAAAAGTGGTGGTTGCACAACATTGTGAATGTGCTCGAATGTGCTCAATGCCATTGACTGGTTCACAGTAAAATGGTTAATTTCATATTATGTGAATGAATTCACTTCAATTTAAAAAAATTTATAGATAGATAGATAGATAGATAGATAGATAGATAGATAGATAGAGATATACACACACACACACACCAAGCAAAATAAATATATCTGCAAAGATTGCCAAATACTCCTGGGGAAGAAAAATTGCCCTTGATTGGGAACCAATGGTTTAGACCCAACTATGTCCAAATAGATCCTAAACCAGAACCATGGCCTGGAGGCCTCGCGGGGAGTCCCTTTGGGGCTGTGAGCCGCTGCACTCCCACTTCAGAGAGATGGGTATGGATCAGCTCACCTGGCCAGCTGTCCCTGTCAGGCCAGGTGATGGCGAAGCAGGGCTGATCCCAGTGGAAATGCAGGTGGCTAAAGGGAATGGTGTCTTCCTGCTGAGACTCTGCAATGGCTGTTGCTCACCAAAGTAAGAAAAGATGGCCTTGGGGTTGTTAGTTCATCTCAGCAGTCCTGACCTCGCCCCTTCTCCAGCTGCGTGGGGCCCCACCCCACACAGCTCCTTCAGCCACACCTGCTCAGCACAACAAGCTGCTCTCAGACACTCTGGGTTCCAACTGGCTCCTCTTCTGGAGGAGACATGAAGCCATTCAGAGCATTCTAGTGGTACCATCTGGCAGGCTCAGTTAAGGAAACAGGGAAGAAAAGTTTTCCCAGTTAGGGCCAAAAAAAAATGCGGTATCTGTCTTATAATTGCCCACTTTGGAAATTCCCAACCAGACGTGAGGGCCAGGTGCCCTGTGCAGCAGGTAAAGCAGGAATGTCCTTACCAACAAATGCACAGTGCCCCCCGAGACAGGACTACCGAAGACCCCAGATGCTGGCTGTGCCAAAGTCCTCCCTTGGTCCTTGGACTGCTCCATGGTTCCCTCAGAGTGCATGGAGCACAGCAGAGGGAGCCCCAGTGCCACAGAGGTCACAGTGGGAGGGTGTCACTTTATGCCCAGTGGCACAGGTGGGCACCCTAGGGTGGGAAGTGGGCAACCGCTGATCACCTCAGTGGGCCCACAGACGTAGGAAGATGAATTTGATGTAAGGAACTTGGCCGACACCGCTCTGCCAAAAGAAGGACATCCTGAAGTGTGGCTCTGCCTCCACAGTCCTGGTGGGGCTCAATGGGGAGAGTCTGCCAAGCCAAGGGTCACAAACCCAGCCCCAGGCCCCACCCCAGCTCACTTACTCTCACTTATTGGGGGTGATGTCAAAAGCGGCCTCTGGAAGGGCAGTCCCTCCTCACCAGCTCCCTGCACAGAGCTGCCCTCCTAGGGAGTAGGACACTGAAATGGAAACGCATCCCGACGGCATCCTGGCTTAGAGACCTGCCCTGTGCTGTGGTTGGACGTTGGATGCTTTCTGCTTATTCTACTTAGATCTTGTCAAAGTCACCATGACATCTTCAAAAAGGGACAGAAGAGGGTCGGATGAATGGGACTAAGTGTTTCCTTCAGTTTGGGCCCTGTGATGGATGGAATGCTTGTGTCTCTCCAAAGTTCACATGTGGAAGCCCTAAACCCCAGTGTGACGGTATGTGGAGGTGGGCTTTCTGGGAGGTGATGAGGTTTAGATGAGGTCGTGCAGGTGGGGCCCTGATAGGGAGACTGGTGTCCTTATAAGAAAAAGCAAGAGAGCTCTTTTATCCCTCCTCTGTCTCTCTCTCCCTAACTCCATGTTTACACACACACACACACACACACCACGAGAGAGAGAGAGCAAGGTCACATGAGGACACAGGCCATCTACGAGCCAGGAAGAGGGCCCTCACCAGAACTCGGCCATGCAGAAAAGTATTTTATCCACTCTCTAATGTATCCACTCCCTGCTCCTCAGAACATAAAACGGTCATGGGCTCCAGGCATCCCTGGGTGCTTGCATTCCAGAAACACCGAAAGGGCAAACAGTCAGCCAGGATGGAGTTCACAGGCATCTTTAGCACCTGTTCGCCCCCTTTCTGGTCCATGAAACCTCCCCCTGGTCTGATCCTTGACCCCAACCCCAGCCGCAGCCCCATTCCCTCCAGCGCCCTCCTGGCCTCCATCCCTGGCCCTGGTTGCCTTCATCCCATAGCCCTTCCAAATGGGCCCTCTGCCTGGGCTCTAAGTAACCAGTGGGAAAGCTAAAGGGGGAGGCAGTGAATTCAGGGGCTAATGAGTCATGGTTACTTCACGTAACTTCCTTCTGCAGTGGGCAAATTGTGCCCCCGATAGATAGGCTGAAGCCCCAGCCCCTTTTACCAGTGGATGTGACCCTTTTTAGGAAATAGGGTCTTTGTGGATGTCATCAAATTAAGGTATCATACTGGACACGTAATCCAATGACTGGTGTCCTAAGAGGAGAGGGAGGTCTGCAGGCAGAGACACAGGACCGCCAGTCACATGAAGATGGGGGTGGAGATTGGAGCCCCGCGGCCACAGCAAAGGAACATCACAGGCAGCCAGCACCCTCAGAAACTGGAGGAGGAGGAAGGAACCCTGCCACTGCCTCCACTCTCAGAGGGGGTGCCGGCCTGCTGACACCGCCATCCCAGTTTTCTGGTGTCTAGAAATGTGAGTGAACAAATTTCTGTGGCTTCAAGTCGCCCAATTTATGGTGATTGGTTACAGCTGCCCCAGAAAACGAATCTACACTCCGTGACATCATTGGTGCGCTCATTAGAATCGTCAGTAACCATCACCAAAGAGCAAGTCACATGGGAATGGTGACACGTTTTGGGGACGTAGAGCCTCTGGTTCCCCTGAGACCACGTCCCTCATGCCACCCACACCACACCTGTGCTGGCTCTGTGCCCGCGGTTGGGGTCCTTTCACCCAGCCATCACTATACCCACTGGGTCCCCTGCACAGGGCTCCGTGATCTTGTGAGCCCTGGTTCCTTCTCCACGAGATCAGTGCCAGCACCTCCCAGACACAACTCATCCAACTCCCTGACCTGGACTGCCTCCCTTAACTCGTCTCCACCACTGCCCACACCTGTCTCCAAAGGAGCTGAAATGGGCATCCCAGCACCAGCATTGGCGCATCCTGCAGACAAGCTGGGGAGTCTAGGGAGGGCAGTGCCGCACCCACACCCTGCTTCTGTGGCCTCGGCAGCCTGCACTCTCCTGGTCCTCCTGTGGGCTCTTCGGTACCCCTTCCCTGAGCCTAGGACCTCCCAGGCCTCCAGCAGGACCTTTCGTCACCTCCCTTCTGCTCTGAAGCGTCTTTCCTTCCTTTCTCCCGTGAAAAGTTGACCATTCCTAGAAGGTGTCGCATTGCCCTGAGTCCTTCGTTCTCTCTCACACCCAGTTCCACCAATGCTAAGGGGAGGGGGACAAGTCCCCTGTACTCCTCACTGTGTAACTGAACCCAGGCTCAGCTCCTCACCACTCAAAAGCCAAAAGTCAAGAGATAAGAGTTGGTGGGAGGAAAAGCAGGTTTATTTGGAGAGCCAGAAAACGAAGATGATGGCCGACTAGCGTCCTAAAGCACCATCGTAAATCAGTTCAAATTTTAGGCTCTTTGTAGGTTAAGGGCAGGAGGAAAAACGGGGATTGGGAGCAAAAGGAAACTGACAATTGCAGACACCGGGGCACCAGGGAGAGTCAAAGCAGGTGGGGAATGTGTTTGTGCTTGATCAGGTGGCCGTGCTCCTGTAAACCCTAAACAAAACATCATTGTTTACATACTTTGCCTTTTATCCCAGAGTTAGTTTTAGAACTCCTTGACTGCTGTTTTGCATATGATCTCAGTGCTCTAAAATTATCCTAGCCTACATGCAGGAATGGGGTAGAGATCCCTTAAAAAATGGAGTTCGTTATGTCAGTTCTTTTGCAGTTTCACTGTGACAGCTGCCCCCGAAGACCGCTCCCCGCCCAGGTCCTCAGAGCTCTGTGCTTTGCCCTCTTACCACTGTCATCCCTGAAGCCTGCTATGTGAAGTGGGCTTCTGGGCCCAGCAGCAGCAGCCTTCCCTGAGAGCCTGTGGGAAATGCTGAGACTCAGGCCCCGCCTCCGTCTTGAGAATCAGAACCTGTATTTATCAAGGCCCCCAGTGGTCTGCACCTGCAGACCGTGCGCCACGCACATTGCTTCTAACTCCACAATTTTTTAGGACATCAGCACCCACGTCATCACCCACGTCCATGCTCCTGGCAAATCCCCAAGCCAGTTAAATCCAATTTCCCCAACTCTGCTCCTACGTCTGGGCAGCTGAATATAGCTAGAAAAATAGCACTTACCACGCCAGCCTCATTCAACCTCACGGCCGGGGACATCCACTGGGCCCTGGCACTGCCCAGCACCCAACCTCATGCCTCTCCTTGCCTCCGGCTCCTGTCTCCACTGCGTCTCTTCTCACTCTCAGCTGACCATCCCGCTTGTTCATTAAGAGAAAACTGACCCTGCCACAGAATTGACAACCTACTTGCCTGTGTGCCCCTTCTCTGCCTTCAGTTCCCACGAAGGAGGCTGAATTATCTGTGTGCCACTTGTGCATGGGATCCCACCTCCTCTTTTCCTCTTTTTTTTTCTTTTCTTTTTGTTTGTTTGTTTTGGAGACAGAGTCTCACTCTGTGGCCCAGACTCCAGGCTAGAGTGTAGTGGCGTGATCTCCACTCACTGCAACCTCTCCCTCCCAGGTTGAAGCAATCCTCCCTGCCTCAGCCTCCCAAGTAGCTGGGATTACAGGCACCTGCTGCCACGCCCAGCTAATTTTTTTTGTTTTGTTTTGTTTTGTTTTTGCAGAGATGGGGTTTTGCCATGTTGGCCAGGTTGGTCTAGGACTGCTGACCTCAGGTGATCCACCCACCTCGGCCTCCCAAAGTGCCATCTCCTCTTTTACACCCAAAGACTTCACCTCACAGCCAAGCCTCAGCACTGGGCCAATTGAGACTCAGTGCAGGGGTGACTGAGCCCTGGGGCTGGGATGACTGAGTCCCAAACCTGCCCCTTCCCTTCCCTTTCCACTCCAGCTCCCCGCAGTGCAGGCTTCACTGTATGCAGCAGCCACAGGCCCTTCTCTTCCCCACTCCAGGCCACCTGGGGCACATGGCCCTTCCAGCCCAGCTCAGCCATTTCGTCCCTGAGGAAGCTGGGCACTTTTTGGTCTGGACCCGGGTACTTCAGAATCTGACCTCCAGCTCCAATCTTTCCCCCTAGGCACAGAAGACTCTGCTCCTTCCTCTCTCTTGTTTCAGTTCGTGGAACCTAAATAGACTCCCCCAGTACTTCCACCTCCAGTCATGAAGCCTGAGGACCATCTCTTCACCCTACGAACCCCCAGGTTGCTGCTACATGCAGGGACCAGTGCCTCAGTCTTGGAGGTTGTCCTTCCTTATCTTCCCACCTGTCTACTCTAGCTACTCTGGTCTTTTCCTAAGAGCTCCTAAATTCCTTCACCCTCATTCTTTTCAGGTTCCCGACTGCAAGGCTCCCCAACTCCAGTCTGAGCCAACACAGTTAGCACGGTGAGTGTTTGCACTCCCATCTCACAGATTGCAGTCTCCCTAGAGTCCTCATTGTTGGGGGGCTTCAGGTCATTTACACACAACCTGGGAAGAAAAGGAAGAGGGAGGCAGGAGGAGGAAAGGAAAGCCAGGCAGATCCGATGTGAGGTACATTATGACACAGAAGGGTCAGCTGAATGGCTCGGGTAAGTTTCATCTTTTCTGACCCCCATTGACTCTAGAATCATTCACCGCGATTGTGTTGGTTGGCAATCTGGAGCTTCATTTTTCTTCTCTAATCTCCCTGCCCAGGCCAATGCATGTGAAGGAAATTTTGCATCTGGCTTCTCTCTTGGTTTTCATTTGTCACATTAAACATAGATGGAAGGCGGCTCACAGGCAGGGCCTAGGGCAGACACCTACCAAATGACCACAGCTGAGATGGTTTGGCTGTGTCCCCACCCAAATCTCATCTTGAATTGTAGCTCCCATAATTCCCACGTGTTGTGGGAGGGACCTGGTGAGAGATAATTGAATCATGGAGGCGGTTTTCCCCATACTGTTCTCATGGTAGCGAATAAGTCTCACGAGATCTGATGGTTTTATAGGGGGTTTCCCCTTTCTCTTGGCTCTCAGTCTCTCTTGTCTGCTGCCATGTAAGATGTGTCTGCCTTTCCCTTTGCCATGATTGTTTCTGAGTTTCCTGAGGCCTTCCCAGCCACGTGGAACTGTGAGTCAATTAAACCTCTTTCCTTTATAAATTACCCAGTCTCCGATATGACTTTATCATCAGTGTGAGAACAAACTAATACGCCAGCCTAGTAGACCCCTGCTCCAAGGTGCATGAGAAGGAAACGAGAGATGAGTGAGGGCTTCTACTTTCCTGCCTCTCTCAATATCTCTGTCTGTAGAACGGGGCGGCGCCAATGAACCCTGATTACTACTGAGCCTTTCCACACCACCAGCATCAAAGGGGATGTTAGAGAAATAAGAAGATTATATCAGAAGGAAACTCTGTTTTCCCAAGAAGAAAATCTCTTCACTTCACTTACTGGGCTTTGTTCGTGGCTGCAGTAGGGAAGGAAAACTTGCAATTTGGAAAACGTTGGGGGAAAATTCCCTGCATGTTCCTTTAAGAGTCTCGTTTTTAATAAAAGCATTCTCTCTTTTCTTCTGCGGCTATTCTGTAAAATGTATCATCAGAGAGGAACCTTTATAACCTTGACATCGCCATTTTATCGGCACTCAGCATTTTTCAAAGACCTGATGGATATAAATACAATAACTTTTTTATTGCATTCTAAGCACGAACAAGTTTCCAAAGAAATCTATGATGTCGGTGACCTCCAATGTAGCTAGAAGCGACGGGTGGAAGATGAAATGGCTTGTTCCAAGTCATAAAGCAAGCAACAACAAAGCTAGACTTGGGCTCCATCCCTTCCAGGCCATTTAATCTACTGCCACTTTCCAAGTGTATTCCTGCCCAAATCTAGAAAACATCTCAGATGAATGGGGAAGGCCTGAGATATGTACGCTGAGCAATACTCATAGCGGAGGCGGAATGCCTTCTCCCCATCCAGCTTTCAAATGCTTGCATTCTCCCTTCAAAGCCTCAGTCTCTCAATTACCTTCCAGTGGTAATTTCACGATTGTGTGTGTCCTGGCTGGGCTGGGCTCCCTCTCCTCTCGCTCTGTACGCCACCATTTACTTTGGAACCCATCCTAAAGAAAAGGGAGGAGAATTGGAACAAGAACAGGGTGAATTCCTACATGCAACATGCTACACCTATGGCCCAATGGGCTTTCTCTTCCCTCTTTTTCATCTCCCGTATCAAGTCTGTCCAAAAATTCGGTGAATGCTTCCTTTGAAAGGACTTTTTAAAAACAGCTTTATTGAGATATGCCATACACTTCGCCCACTGAAATTGTACAATTCAATAGTTTCAGTATACTCAGATATGTGAACCCTCAATCAATTTTAGAACATTTCATCACCTCAGGAAAGAAATTCTTTATCTTCAGCCATGCCCCCGGCCCTTCAGCTGCCCCCAGACTCCTAAGCAAACACGAATCTACTTTTGGATCTATCGATTTTACTCTTCTGGATACATCATATAACTGGAATCACACAATATTTCTGACTGGCTTCTTTCACTTAGCGTAATGTTTTCAAGATTTGTCCATATTGTAGCACATATCAGTATTCGTTTTTCAAGGCCAAATACTATGCCACTGTATAGGTAGACCACATTTTGTTTATACACTCGTCAGGTGATAGACACTTGGATTCCTTCCACCCTTTAGCTATTATGAATAATGCTGCTGTAACTTGTAATATGTGCACGTTTTTGTGCAGACATGTATTTTCATTTCTCTTGGGCATATACCTATGAGGAGAACTGCTGGGCCATATGGTAACTCTGCTGCATCCTTGGAGGAGCTACCAGTTGGTTTTCCAAAGTGGCTTCACCATCTTACATGCCCACCATCAGTGTATGAGGTTCAATTTCTCCATGAAATGACTTTTTTTTTTTTTCCTGAGATGGAGTTTCACTCTTGTTGCCCAGGCTGGAGTGCAGTGGCACCATCTCGGCTCACTACAACCTTCACCTCCCAGGTTCAAGAGATTCTCCTGCCTCAGCCTCCCAAGTAACTGGGATTACAGGCGCCCACCACCACACCCTGATAATTTTTGTATTTTTAGTAGAGATGGGTTTTCACCATGTTGGCCAGGCTGGTCTTGGACTCCTGACCCCAAGTCATCCTCCTGCCTTGGCCTCCCAAAGTGTGAAGTGACTTTTAACTATACCAAATACTCATTCTTGATGCCGCTTTCTAAGCCCAGGCCCTCCAACCTCATGACTGCTGTTCTGGGCTCCACACAGCTCAGACTGCTGTTCTGGGCTTCCCCTGAAGACCACATCAGCAGCAGAGCTGCTGTCCCACCAGCCCCACACCAGCATTTACACAACCCCTGAATAATATTCAGGGTAGAGCGACTGCTGACACCCGTGAGCCTCCATCATCCAGGCTGAGACTCGGCCACAGTCATAGCAAAGCTTCCCCTCCCAGCTCACCTCCTCCCCAGCATGAGACTCTGCCTCTAGCCCATGCCTGAGGTCCCCATGTCATGCCCCAGGGCAAGAAACTCCCAGCCTTTCAGCAGCCTCTCATGTCTTCTCGACACCCGCTCCCCACAAGTGACCACCATCCTTGCTCTCAACGGGGTTGGGGGTTCTGGTCACCGTGGTGTGCATTATTTGGGCTGCTTCTTCAGCTTTTTTCCGGGCCCAGCCCCTAACTGACTGCCTTCGATGAGTCTGCTCTCCTCTCTGCCTACCAAGGGCCGCTCCCCTCATCATTTCAGCGTACACCATTCCACATCCATGAGAACTTACAAAACTACCCTCCCTAAACTCCTACTGCACCGTTGGGCTTTCCATTACATGTCCTTAAATAGTATTGCACAAATAGGTCATGATGCCAAGATAGTTTTTGGTGTCCTGAAGATCATGGTAGCCCCCTGGGGGGTAATGATGGTGTCCTGTGGATATTTTTCCCCTGTCAGGGTGATGGAAAGTGGATATAGTAATACAGTAATGTCTGCAGTAGACATTTATTGTGTTACATTCCACTGTAGTGAGCTACGTGTTGTAGTTGGAGCAGCTCAGCAACTAATGAGGCAGGTTGGTGGTGATCTGGAAGACATGCCTGAATGGGAAGCATGGCGTATGGGTGTGGGAGGGGTCCATGGTCCCAATTTCACCCTCGCATACATGGTGAGGACTGAGACCCAGCGTGACCACAGGCTTGGCCCAGGTTACACAGCAGGTGACTCATCCAAAGCTGAACAGCTGGTAGCCTCGGCTCACTGCCTATTCCCTGGCAGGATGCTCAGAACACTGTGCTGGCCCCCCCTGCCAGCCCAAGAAGCCCCCATGATCCGTCTGGCTGGTACATCTTGCCTAAGCCCCACTAGCCTCCTCTGTACCAGCCAAGTCGCCTCCTTTTGAGTCCCCTAAATACACAAATTGTGTCCCTTCTCTACACCTTTGCCCAGACTGTGCCTTCTGCATGGAGGGCCATCCTTCCTGGCCTTGCAGATCTACCGTGCTTCTGGGCATCAGGGTCACCTCCTCCGAGAGGCTTCTGAACAGCCTGGCAGAAATGGCCGCTGTTTGGCTGACTCCCTGGGCTCTGCATGGTGTCTGGCATGATGTGATTTTTCTCTTACGTGTTCACCTACTTCCCCCCGCCCCGCCCCATGCTAAACGGAAGCCCCTCCACAGAAGCTGGGCCTCATCTGTGTCCCATAACCATCATATCCACAGCACCTCTGGCACCTGCATACAGCAGGTGTCAAATAAGTGAGTCTGTGAAGGAAACCAGTCGTACTCTGCCATCTGGAGACCTTCAGCACCAACAGCTGCAGGGATAGGACTTCTTGGCAGGAATATTCCAGAAGTGAAGCAGAAAGAGCTGATGGGGAGCAAAGGAGTGGCTTGGGCCATGGCTCACGGTCACAAGGGCATGCCACCATCCGACTGCTCATGACTTCACACAGATTAACTTATTCAACCCAGGCAGTGACCCTGTGCAGTACTCACTTTAGTCTCCTTTTGCAAATAAGGAAAGTGAGGCACAGAGGGGATTGAAACTTGAGTGAATCACACAGCAAGCAGGCAGTGTAGCCAGGTTCAAAGCCAGGCAGGCCCCTTTGCAACGAGCCTCCTCTCTGCTGGTCTCTGCCATCTGCCTCCTTGTTTGCAAAATCAGTGAACGCATGAAAACTAAAAAGGGCTCAGAAAGCCATCCCCAGCCTTTCTTCGGATCCCAGCCAACATCATCCAATTGCATGTTCAGAGCTCTGGGCCATCTTTCAGCTCTGGCCGCACAATGCATTTTCATTTCATTGTTGGTTAAAAACAGGCATTCTGCAGTCAGCTAGAAGGAAGCCAAGGCTGAAGACACCTCTTTTGTTTGACATGCTCGCCTTGATGTCCAGGGAGAGTGGTGCTCTGGTACGCACCTGTCCCAGGGTTGCACGTGAGACTCCAGACCTGTGTCCAGGGCTGCACAGGGTAGAGTCGACCCTCTGGAACACCAACATGGAGCAGGGTTCTCTGGGCATCAGCATTGGTCTCTGGGCATCCACGGTTCCCATGACCTCTGATCAGTGTCACCACCCGGGGAACGTATGAGCATTCCTATCCCAGAGACCCTGCTCCGTGGGCCTGTGCATCACCTTGTAAAGACTCCCCGGTGTGCAGTCAGGGTCAGAAGCCACAGGCCAGACAGGCTCTAGAGCTCTCCTAACTCCACAGTTGGAACGTTTCTACATTTTCTATCCAGAAAAATGAACGCAATTCCCAAATAGCTGTTCTTGTCTGGCAAGGGAGAGAAGTCAATAAACGTATTCAATATTTATCCGCTGTATCCTGTGCACAGAGCCCTGTGCCACCGTGGCATGGGGACAGTGGGGAACTGGGCAGAGTGACACAGCCAGTCCCGAACAGCCACGGGCCCTGAATACCTGCACAATTCTCCGCTATTCCCCTGCCAGTAAATGACAGTTCATAAACAAACATGAAGGAAAGTGTCATTCCAGAGGGCTTGGCAAAAATGCAGAGAAGGAGAGAAGGTACTCATCGTCCTGAGACTCAAACCCTCGGGCATCTTTGGGCTGAGTGACACTGTTATCCTGTGAGGGTCGAGGGAGGGTCCTGTGGGGAGGGAAAGGAAAAGGGTGAGAGCAGAAAGGGGATAAGGGAGGCAGGAAGTCAGTAAGGGAGGGAATGAAGGAAGCAGAGGGAGGGAGAGAGGGATCTTATGAATGTTGGTTGCATGTGGAGGCCGTTGGCACTGGGGAGGGAGAAGGGAAGAGAAGCCAAGCTGAAAGTGAGATTTTTTTTTTTTTTTTTGAGATAGTCTCCCTCTGTCATTCAGCATGGAGTTCAGTGGCACAATCTCAGCTCACTGCAACCTCTGCCTCCCAGATCCAGTGATTCTCATGCCTCGGCCTCCCCAGTAGCTGGGATTACAGGCATGTGCCACCACGCCTGGCTAAGTGTTTGTATGTTTAGTGGAGATGAGGTTTTGCCATGTTGGTCAGGCTAGTCTTGAACTCCTGGCCTCCCAAAGTATGAAAGGGAGATTGTGTGTACACACACACACACACACAGCAATAGGTATAATGTGATCACGTTTATAAATCAGTATGGAATCATACAAACCTGTGTGCACATGTAAAAATAAGAATTCCAAGAAGGACGAGGGAGGGAGGTAAGGAGATCAGGCCCACTGGAACAGTCCCCGCAGGGACACCTGGCCTCACACAGCTCACGAGGCAAGACTGGGGTCTCTTCAAGGCTGAAGGAGAAGACGGCATCTCCGCATCCCACACCAGTGAGCAGAGCAGAGCCGCACACTTAGATCTGTAGACACTCCTTGCAGCAGGGCAAGACTCACCCCAGCCCAGCCCTGCGCCTGTCCTCCTCTCTGGCTGGGACGCTCAGTGCTGTGAATGAATCAGACTATTCAACTTCCCCAGGAGCACTCCTCCACTAGAAACTTGGGCACCCACAAGTTCTACTTCAGTTACAGATGCCCAACAGGTACCAATGCTTTTCCCCCTTCCAGGGTGGGACCAGGGCCCCTCACCTGGTTTGCCCTAAGACACTTGGGGAGAGCTTGGCTCCTTTTCCGATCCAGGAGGTGGGAGAGAAGCCCAGGAATGCCAGGGTCTCCTATGGGCAGCCGGGCCACACTGCCTCCCACAGAACATCAGACGTGGAAAGCGTTAATATACAAATTTGCATGGAAGAGACTGGGCTGTATTGAAACAAGTCCCACACAGCTTTCAGAACTGTCTTTCTCGTTCTCCGTTTCATTCATTTAAGTTTTATATTAATCCTCTCTCTTTTAATTTCTTAAGGTTTACATCGTTATTTTGCAAAATTTGTGAAATGAATTCTGAGTATTCTTGTTTTTCCTCTTTCTTCTTTAATCATGAAGGAATTAGAGATGACACATTTCCTGAAAGTGTTATTCTCTCTCTGTCTCACTGATTTTAGCAAGAATTTTTCTCTTTTTATGGTTTCTACATAGTGATTTTCCTTTTAATTCTTTTTTGACCTAAGCAGTATCAAGAAATGAGTTTCTTATTTCCAACTATCTTAAATTACTTATCACTACCTATTTCCAGCTCCATTGGTTTATGATCAGAGACTGTGGCCTGTATGCTTCAATTTTTGGAATGTATTAAAATCTTCTTGCTGGAAAACACTGTTTTATAAGTGTTCCTTGGACCTAGGGGAGAAAATGTACATTGTCTTTCAACAGATCTGTGGCTCCTCTTTACTTATTACATCAAGTTTACTAATGGCATTCTTCAAATCCTCAATATCCTGGTTATTTTTGACATTAATTAGATGTAATTCTGAGAAAGGTAAATGGAAATTCCTCACCATTGTATTTTTTCATCAGGTTCTTTCTGCATCTTTAAGTGTTTTTGCTTTATGTATTTCTGCTCTGTTGTTCAGTACGTGCAAATACATGATTATATCATTTCATCAGCTAAACCTTTTATCTTTATGTAACGTTTCGTGTTTATCTTTGCATGTGTAGCACTTTTAACCTTAAATTTGATATTTTGGATTATCCATTGGCTATTAATGTTATCACTTCTGATTCCTTTCAGCTGGAATTCTCTAGCAATCCTACCACCTCAGCCCGTTGAGTAGCTGGAACCACAGGTGCATCCCACCACACCCAGCTAATTTTTGTGTTTTTTTGTAGCGATGGGATTTCACCATGTTGCCCAAGCTGGCCTTAAACTCCTGAGCTCAAGTGATCCTCCTGCCTTGGTATCCCAAAGTGCACAGCATGAGCCGCCACGGCTGGTCAAAATTTTATCATTCTAAGTGTGTTTCTTGGGCTTTGTTTTTTAACTCAATCACATAATCTGTCCTCTAGTGGTACCTTTAATGGTAGAAACCGCTCCACTCTCATTAAGTGTAAAGGCTAATGTTCTTGATTTCATTACTTCAATCTTATTTCCTTAGTACTTACTTAGATTATTGTTTTCTCTGCCTGGGGAGTTTGAGGAGTGAGTCAGCACCTAGACCAGCTCCCTAAGCCTTCCAACCTGCATCTGCCATCTCCCTCTCATTCGCTGCAGGCTCTGGGTCTTGGCAAGCTGGCTGTCTAGACACTAGGGCTTTGGCCAAGATGAGCCTTTCAGACACTGTTTTTCTAAAAGAGCTTGTGGCATTCTTGGCAAAGATGAAAAAGAATGGCCTTTCTGCAGCACAGCTCAGAAATGCTCCAAAGAGCAATTGACATTGCAAACTCACTTCCAAGGGCTTCCCTCCAGCAGTCTTCAGAAGCTGGGCTTCCCTGGGAACCGTGCCTTGGCCTTGACAGTCCATGATGGCAACAAATTGAAGAGGTGTACCCTACCTGGCTGCCAAACTTCCTCCACGACTGGTGCTGCACAGACAGGGATGTTCTCAGAAGGCATCAGCTGCATCAGGGCCCTTGGGCTGAAGCTCCCAACCTGTGATAGCTTGAGCAGGTACCAGGTGGCATTCATGGGGGAACCTGGCAAATCTTGTTGCTCCTCCAAGGAGCTGCCCATGATGGAGTCAGCCCCTCTCCCTCCTAGCTACAGGGGCACCGGAAACACTCACTTTTCACAGGACATAGTGCTGCCTCTGATGAGGTTGGGTGTCCATTTGTAAGGCAGGGGAGTGCATACTGCATAGGCCTGAGGCAGTGTCTGCCCTGCCCATGAAGACGCCCCCTCAGAAGGAGCTGGGGACCCTTGATACTGCAATGGGGGCCAGGGGCGCTGGGTTCCATGAGCTAAGGAGTGAATGTGGCCAGGAAGGGTGGGTGGAAAAAAAAAACTCTCTCATGTTGCCAGGGGAGGAAGAGCAAGAGCTCGAGAACAGGGAGAAGCATTTGGCTTCTTAGGATGGTGAGGAGTGGGCACTGTAACTTGGTGAGGGGAGGAAGCTGGGGGAAGATCCTTCAAAAGGGTTTGGGGAGGTGGAACATTGTGAGTAAAATCCTGAGCATAGTGGGACTGTTAAGCCCACACCCCAGAAGACAACGGGTGGCTGGCGGGGACCAAGGGTGTGGCCCACCTGCCTCCAGTTCCTGCCTGAGGAAGGGGTGAGTGCTGCTGAGTCACCCGGAGCTGGAGCCCCTTCCCGGTCTGTCCTATGCAACCTCGGCTTGGTGGGGCTTGTTCTGGGCCCTGAGGAGTCCAGCTTCAGGCCAAAACCCTACCTGTGCTTTCAGGCCCAACCACGGGGAGTGACACGGCTTCACCAGGAGCCTCCTGGGGGCAGCTGCCCTCCCCTTGTGGAGCTTGGTGCACAGTAAGTGCATTGCACTCTCCTGGGGGTCACAGCAGCCGAGGACTCAAGCCCCCTGGGGCCAGACATACTCACATACAAACCCAAATTCCTTGACTGAGCTCCTCCACCCAAAACCTCCTCCTCAGAGACCTTGGCTGAGGCACTTTTTCCAAGCTGACTTGGAACTCTTCCACTCCTAGCCCCTTCCTCTCCCCTCTCCTGCCACCAGGTCCATAAAGAGGGAGAAGTCCTCAGTGTTGGGTCCCTGGGCTGTGAGAAAACTTTACCATCTGTGCTGGTCCCCTTGACCCTCACCTGGTGCATTTCTTGGGGAAAAGAAATGAACCCCAGGAGCTGATGCCTGTCAGAGTAAGTGCATAAAGGATTGGTGGTCACTTTCAGTGTGGCTCGTTGTCCTAACTGACCTCCTCAACACCCAACTGCATGACAGTCTCCTTGTTCCTACTGTCAACTGGGGGCCTCTGACCTCTCAGCAGGAGATAGGTGAGAGAGCTGGAGAGAAGGTGACTAGGAGTCAGCCTCAAAAGGGGCAGGTGTAGCAGTTGACCTCCATGTCAGGCATTCAAGTTACTCAGCAGACAGAAGCAGAGACCCCCTCACTGCCCACTTCAAAGCCACTTCCCACCTGAGACCTCGTGAACATGCTCATTCCCTGGAGTGCACTTGTTTCCTTCCTTCTGTGTTCACTTCCTGTCAAGGGAGCCATGACATGACCTCTGGGCCAGTTTTTAAGCCCAGGACTTGAGGACTTGAAAAAAAACAAGATTCCATTTCCTGTACCTTGGGACCCAGCAGCCACGCTGTGAAAAAGCCCAGGCTACACGGAGAGGCCATGCGGAAGTTCTCTGGCCAACAGCCTCAGCTGAGGCCTAACTAACAGCCAGCACCAGCCACCAGATGTGCAAGTGAGGACACCTTTGAGATGATGCTTGCCCCTAATTATCATGCAACTGTAATCACACAAGAGAACCCAAGCAAGGCCCAACCAGCTGAGCTCAGTAAACTCCCTAAAGGAGGAGGAGGGGGAATAATATGAGTAAAAATAATGATAAAATTATTGTTTTGCTTTAAGCCACAAAGTTTGGGGTGATGAGATATTCAGCAATAAGAATTGGTACAAATGGTAGACTAATAAGCGTTGTTTAAACTGAAATAGAGTTCACCACTTGTCCCTCTTTGAATAAGACTACTCAGCCGTTCCACTTTCATACAAATAGGTTGTACCTCTACTTAGGAAAACCACTCTACTCTTTTATGAAAAATCACTTTGAATCTCTTTTGAGAGATACCACTAGGTGTCATCAATATTGTGTGCTAGGGTGGAAAAAACTTAGACCATTTAAAGAGTCTTTAAATTTTAAAGTGTCCATTTGCAAATATCCCCTAAAGGGCACTCATAATAAATATCTAAGTGAGTCTATTCACTTTGTTCATTAATGCAGTATTTTCTGCCAGATTCTTTGTTCGAGCAACATAAAACTGTTTGCTCAAGGACCCAATATTTGAGCATGAACAGGGTTACTTTAATAATTAATCATGAAATAACTTCAATACAGAATGTAAGTCAGAATGAAACATGCACACACAAATGCAAACGAACTAGGTTAATAGCATCACTGTGGAAAAGACCTCCTGATACCAAGAAGGTTAATGTTTGCATGGCAAGAAGTCAGTCACCTCAAAACCCCTTAAAGAGGGTCAGAATATGTCACCCAATACCAGGGAACAGGCAAAGCACAGCTTTATTGTACGGAAAGGAAGAACTTCTTTGTACGTCAGCCGTCTCTTCCTCAAACGGTGAGCATTTACAGAGTAAGAGTACTGGGCCTCAACTATACCAAGCCCTGGAGAATGCAATGTTCCTTCTTGTTGCCAGAAAGACAAAACTACAAGAGTTTCAAGGAAGTTGTAGACAGCTGCATGCTTTATCTAGATTCTCTATCTAAACTTAGGAGTAGCATGGAACAAAAGATGTATTTGCTTGGGGTGGGGATAATCAAGATTGTTTAAAAAACTTACATAGCATTATATTGCAAGACCTTTAAAGCTTTCGTCATACACTTCTTGAATCAAGAGTGGCTGTTGATCTTGGAAGATGGATTTTGAAAGTAAAGACAGTTCACCGGATTAATAAACAGTGCATCATTTACTCCTAAACTTCTTGACAGCTCTATTAAAATAAGGGGCTTTTTTTCTCTTTTTTCTTCTTCTTTTTTTTAATTGGACCTCAGATGCACAGAATTAGGTTGACATAATCCTTAATTCAAGTTATGATATCATCATTGGTTCATTATTATTCTCTTTGGTATGTGCATCTATCTGTATTGTATAATGAACATTCTTGAACCCACCAGCCAATTCAAGAATGAGAACACTGCAGATAATTCACACCTATGTGCATTTTTCCCATTGATCACTTAACCTCTTTCCTCAGAGGCAACCACTATCTTGAATTTGGGGATTATTATTTCTTTGCTTTAAAAAAAAGCATTATGATATATGTAAATATGCTTAAGCATATTTTGTTTAGCTGTGCGCTTTCAAAACATGTATCCTAGCCAGAGCATTTAGGCAAGAAAATGAAATAAAAGGCATCCACATCAGAAAGAAAGAAGTTATCTGTTTTTGCAAATGGCACAATCTTATATGAAGAAAACCCTAATGACTGTGTGCACACACACATGCACAGGCGTGTGGCGTGTGCACACACACACACAAACTGCTAGTACTAATAAATTTATTACAGAATATATAATCAACATACAAAAATCAGTTGAATGTCTATACACTTACAGTAAACTATCTGAAAAGAAAATTTAGAAAATTCCATTTACAATAGCACCAAAATGGAATGTAATACTTAAAATTACCATAACCAAGAAGGTAAAAGACTTGTACATTGAAAACTACAAAACACCGATGAAAGAAATTAAAGAAAAGACAAAATAAATGGGCAGGAATTTCATGTTCATGGGTTGAAAGGTTTAATATTGCTAAAACATGTATGCTACCCAAAGCAATCTACAAATTCAGTGCAACCCTATGGACATGCCAATGATATTTTTACAGAAATAGAAAAAAATTATAAATTCATTTGGAGCAACAAAGGATCTTGAATAGTCAAAACAATCTTGAGAAAGAACAAAGCTGGCATCACACTTCCTAATTTCAAAATATATTATCATGTTACAGTAGTTAAAACAGTATAGTACTGGCATAAAGACAGACATGTAAATCAGTGGAACAAAGTACAGAACCCCAAATAAACTCCACCTATACAGTCAACTGATCTTTGTCAAGAGTGTCCACACAATGGAGAAAGGATAGCCTCTTCAACAAATGGTGCTGGGAAAACTGCATAACTCAATGAAGAAGAATGAAATTAGACCATTGTCTTACTCCATTAAAAAAATCAATTCAAAATGAACTTAACACTTAAATGTAAGACATGGAATTATAAAACTCCTAGAAGAAAACAGGAAAAATAGTTGGGTATGGTGGCATGTGCCTGTAGTCCCAGCTACTCAAGAGCCTGAGGTAGGAGAATCGCTTGAACCCGGGAGATGGAGGTTGCAGTGAGCTGAGATCATGCCACTGCACTCCAGCCTGGTGACAGTGTGCAGTGCTTAAAATCTTTATTACCTTTGTCTTGGCAATAATTTCATGGGTATGACACCAAAAGTACAAGCAACAAAAGCAAAAATAGACAAATGGGACTACATCAAACTAGAAGTTTCTGCACAGTGAAGGAAGCAATTAAAGAGTAAGAAGGCAGCCTATGGAATTGGAGAATGTATTTGTAAACAGTTATATATGATAAAGATCAACATCCAAAATATATAAGAAACTCCTTCAACTCAATAGCAAAAACACAAATAATCCAATTTAAAGCTGGCAAAGGACTTGAATAGACATTTCTCCAAAGCACATATACAAATGGCCAAGAGGTATATGAAAATATGCTTAATGTCATTAATTATCAGGAATATGCAAATCAAAACTACAATGAGATATCACCTTACACCTGTTTGAATGGCTGTCATTTTTAAAAAATGAAAGATTACAAGTGTTGATGAGAATATGGAGAAATTTGAACCTTTGTGTCCTGTTGATGAGAATGTAAAATGGTGCAGCCACTATGGGAAACAGCAGGGAGGTTTCTCAAAAAGTTAAAACAGAAAACAGAAATACCATATGAAATTCCTCGATTGAGTGTGTACCCAGAAGAATTGAAATCAGGATCTCAGAGAGATATTTGCATTTTCACATTCACTGCAGCATTACTCACAATAGCGAAGATGTAGAAGCAACCTAAATGTTTATCAAAAAGAAATTATATGTATACACATACACACAATGGAATATTAGTCAGCCTTTTGAAAAACAAATCTTGTTGTATGAGGCAACATGAAAGAAACTTGATGACTTTGTGCTAAGTGAAATAAGCCAGCCACAGAAGGACAAATACTGCATGATTCTATTTATTTAATGTATCTAAAATAGTCAAACACATAGACAATTATAGTAGAATGATGCTATGGTTTGAACATCCCCTCCAAAACTCATGGTGAAACTTAATATTGAGAGGTGGGGCCTTTAAAGGTAATTGGATCATGAGGGCTTGGCCCTCATGAAGGATTAGCCCATTCATGAATGAATGGATTAATGGATTAATGAGTTACCATGTGAGGGAAACTGGTAGCTTTAAAACAAGAGGAAGAAAGACCTGAGATAGCATACTTAGCCCCTTGCCATGGGATTCCCTGTGCTGCTTCAGGACTCTGCAGAGCCGCCACCAGCAAGAAGCTCTTACCAGATACGACCCCTGGACTTTGGACTTCTCAGCCTCCATAACTCTGAGAAGTAAATTTTTTTCTTTATAAATTACCCAGTTTCAGGTATTCTATTATAAGCAATAGAAAATGTTCTAAGACAAATGGCAACCCCCAGGGGCTGGGGGAAGAGGGAAATGGGAAGTTGCTACGTGATGGGTATGAAGTTTGAGTTATACATGATGGTTGAGTTCTAGAGATCTGCAGTATAGAATTGTGCCTATAAGTTAACAACATTGTATTGTATATTTAAGAATTTGTTAAGAGGATAGATCTCATGTTGTGTTCTTATCACAATTTTTAAAACTATATGAAAGAATATCATATTATATGAGTCTTCTGAGACCTGCTTTCTCATGCAACATTATGTTACTATGATGCATTCATGTGTTGAATCTGGCTGTAGTTCATTCCTTTCCAATTCTGTATAATAGTTTATTATATGATAGACTCAAATCTGTATGTGCCTTTGGGATGTTTCCAGGTTTTTGCTATTAAAATCAGAGCTTCCACAAGCATTCTTTTTCATAGCTTACATGCATTTGCAAGCATTTCTTTTAGGTACATATACCTAGAAATGGAATTGCCAGATTGCAGGGTATGCTAATATTCAAATTTACAAGATTGATTTGCAAGATGGTTGTGCTAATTGAAGTTCCCACCAGTAAAGTATAAAATATACTCTCCATCCATTCTTCTCTAATACTCGGTACTATCAGATTTCTTGGTTTTGCCAATCAAAATTGGTATGCAATGCTGTATTAGTGTGTGACTAGAATGTCCCTGATTACCAGTGATATGTATCATCTCTTCATAGCTTATTGGCTCCCTGTATTTCTTCTTAGAAATGCTTGTTCATGTTTTTTACCTGATTTTTTAAAATTCAATTGTCTTTTTTTATTAATTTTTAAAAGTTTGTTTCATATAGTTTGTGTTGGTACTTTCTGCCGGAAATGTGTTTTCTTTAACTTGCAAAATTCATCAGTGTTTCAGAGTTTAGGCTTTTTGTGCCTCTTTTAAGAAATATTTTCTATCCCAGGCTCAGGAAAATAACCACCTATATTTGCCTCTAAAAATTTTATGTTTTGCTTTTGATGTTTCAAATTTTTATCGTATATGTTGTGAGGTAGAGATCCAGTTTACTTTTTTCTATGTAAGCAATGGAAAACTAACTTTTCCCACACCGTTGACTACACAGTCTCCCCTTCAGCCAATGATCTTTCATCCCACTGATGTCATATATCAAGTAGTCCTACTCCGTGGTTCTGTTTCTAGTATTCTATTCTGAGTCACTGCTCAATGTTTTAGCCTTATACCAATACCACACCGTCTTAACCACTGCAGCTTAATAAATAGGTCTTAACTTTGATAGGCAAATCCTCCTCCGTATTTCTTTTCTTTTTTTTTTTTTTTTTTTTTTGAGATGGAGTCTTGCTCTGTTGCCCAGGCTGGAGTGTAGTGGCCGGATCTCAGCTCACTGCAAGCTCCGCCCCCCGGGTTTACGCCATTCTCCTGCCTCAGCCTCCCGAGTAGCTGGGACTACAGGCGCCGCCACCTCCCCGGCTAGTTTTTTGTATTTTTTAGTAGAGACGGGGTTTCACCGTGTTAGCCAGGATGGTCTCCATCTCCTGACCTCGTGATCCGCCCGTCTCGGGCTCCCAAAGTGCTGGGATTACAGGCTTGAGCCACGGCGCCCGGCCTTTCCTCCGTATTTCATTTTTAGAAGATTCAAGGCTATTCTTATCATTTTGATCTTCTCTACACATGTTAAAATCCCAGTTTATAAGAACACTGTTGTGATTTTTATTGACACTGCATTAAATCTAGAGATCTGTTAGAAGAGAATTATCTTTATGATATTAAGTTTCCCTACTCATAAGCACAGGAAATATATCCATTTATTTGGTACTTCTTCAAAGTCTTTGTGTATACAGATTTTCTGTGTGGGTCTTACAAATGATTTCTTAGATTTATTTCAAGACAATCTGCAGCATTTTATTCTATAATTTTTTCTATAACTGTTTTGCTATTGACTTTTGTATATTTATTTTATATCCAGCCACCTTGCTAAACATATTTTATTTATAATAATGTATAGAATTTGGGGTAATCTCTATAGATAATCATATCACCTGCAAATAATGACAAATTTCTCTCTTTTTCCATCATATGCTATTAATTCCTTTTCCTATATAATGTCAAAGAGAAGCATAGTAATATAGGACATCAGTATCTTGCTATTTTTAAAGTAGGTGCTTCCAATATTTTATCATTACAATGATTCTTTGTGTGTATCTTTAGATGATTCTTTGTCAGGTTAGGAACATTTACTGTTTGTTACTCCTAGTTTTAAAAGAAAGTTTTATTTATTTTGAATGGGTAATTTTATCACATGCTTTTCTATATCTACTGAGATGATTTCAAAACAGTAACAATTTTTACATTTTCCAATATTAAATCATCTTTGAGTTCCTAGGCAATTTCTAGATAATAATTTTCAATTTTCTACACTGAGGGGTGCAGCTTGATATTTTGTTAGGATCCTTCCATACATCTTCATAAGTGAGATGGGCTTACAATTCGGTTTTCTTGTACTGTCTTTGTTTAGTTTTGGTTTTAAGGTAAGACCTGTCTCATCAAAAGAGGGAGGAAAATTCTCTCAAATAAACTAACTTTTCTAAATCAACTTATTGGCCTCCTCAAACAAAATTGTTCATCCCAGTGAGCAAGATGGGAAGGAATTCAAAATGGGACAAGAGGGGCACTTTATAGTTGTTAATATATACACAAGAAATGTTTTTTGGAGACTGAGTATGTCAGTGTTCCTCAGCTGGGACACAAATTAAAATCTCTTAGGGATTTTTATAAAAATGCTTATGAGGGACCTATTAGCCCAATTAAATTTGAATCTCCGGGGTATTGGGCCAAGCCATTGTAATTATGAAGAGCCGCCTTGAATAAGTCTAATCTGTAGCCAGGGTTAGAAATGTTTTTCCACGTGGCAATCTCACATACTCTCTGTCATCTTTTTTTTTTTTTTTAATACTCTAAGTTCTAGGGTACATGTGCACAGCATGCAAGTTTGTTACATATGTATACATGTGCCATGTTGGTGTGCTGCACCTATTAATTTGTCATTTACATTAGGTATATCTCCTAATGCTATACCTACTCCCTCCCCGCTCCCACAATAGGCCCCGATGTGTGATGTTCCACTTCCTGTGTCCAAGTGATCTCATTGTTCAATTCCCACCTATGAGTGAGAACGTGCAGTGTGTGGTTTTCAGTTCTTGCAATAGTTTGCTGAGAATGATGGTTTCCAGCTGCATCCATGTCCCTACAAAGGACGNAGGGTTAGAAATGTTTTTCCACGTGGCAATCTCACATACTCTCTGTCATCTTTTTTTTTTTTTTTTAATACTCTAAGTTCTAGGGTACATGTGCACAGCATGCAAGTTTGTTACATATGTATACATGTGCCATGTTGGTGTGCTGCACCTATTAATTTGTCATTTACATTAGGTATATCTCCTAATGCTATACCTACTCCCTCCCCGCTCCCACAATAGGCCCCGATGTGTGATGTTCCACTTCCTGTGTCCAAGTGATCTCATTGTTCAATTCCCACCTATGAGTGAGAACGTGCAGTGTGTGGTTTTCAGTTCTTGCAATAGTTTGCTGAGAATGATGGTTTCCAGCTGCATCCATGTCCCTACAAAGGACGCGAACTCATCCTTTTTTATGGCTGCATAGTATTCCATGGTGTATATGTGCCATATTTTCTTAATCTAGTCTGTCACTGATGGACATTTGGGTTGATTCCAAGTCTTTGCTATTGTGAATAGTGCCGCAATAAACATAACGTGTACATGTGTCTTTGTAGCAGCATGATGCACCTTATAGTGAACTGGTCCATCAGTTTATCAACCAATGCGCATTTTCCAACTGCTGACATATTTCTGGAAACACAACAGGCTTAACTAAATTGGTATGATATGGTTCTTTTCTCCATGTACAGGCGCACTGGGAAGAAAGAGTGACCACCTGGGTTTCAGTTAGAGAACAATCTATTAAAACAATCTGTGCATTAACAATGAAGCTGATCACAGCATAAACACAGACAGTTGACAATATGCTATTGAATAAATTATGGCTCATTTATTCAATGAAACCTAGTCAACTACAAAAAGATGTTAATGATCTAGTGTTCACGCAGATGACAAAACTGTAGGTGCTAATAATCACATTTTGTAACATATCTTGAGATAAAAAAAGTTAAATGAATAAAGAACAAATAACAGCATTAATTGCCCTGTGTTTAAAAAGAAGATTTGTTCAAAGGGTACAAAGTTTTAGGCAGGAAGAATAAGTTTTTGTGATCTATTAATAATAATATATTGCATATTTCAAAATCGCTAAATGTTCTCGTCACAAAAAAAGGTAAGTATGTGAGGTGATGGATACGTTAATTAGCTTGATTTATTTACTCTACGATGTATACATATATTATAACATCACACTGAATCCCATAAATACATACAGTTACTATTTGTCAATTTAAAATAAAATAAGAAAATAGGAATTATTTCATTTTGTTTTTATTTTTTCCCAGCCTCTTTACAATGCATTGGAATTTCTTATGCAATAAAAAAATGCAAAATATAACAAGAGAGAGTTACAAGGTGGTTTATTTTATTTAAGTCATTTTGTTACAAGAAAAATTTTGCTCCTTTTGGCTCTAGCGCTGAGGAGCGGGGGTTTTATATGGAACTTTCACATTAAGAACTGAACAACGGCCGGGCGCGGTGGCTCAAGCCTGTAATCCCAGCACTTTGGGAGGCCGAGACGGGCGGATCACGAGGTCAGGAGATCGAGACCATCCTGGCTAACATAGTGAAACCCCGTCTCTACTAAAAAATACAAAAAACTAGCCGGGCGAGGTGGCGGTCG
Source organism: Rhinopithecus bieti (assembly GCF_001698545.2). Classification (NCBI taxonomy): domain Eukaryota; kingdom Metazoa; phylum Chordata; class Mammalia; order Primates; family Cercopithecidae; genus Rhinopithecus; species Rhinopithecus bieti. Next base: position 1,301,506 of record NW_016826183.1, read on the forward strand.
CCTGTAGTCCCAGCTACTCGGGAGGCTGAGGCAGGAGAATGGCATAAACCCAGGAGGCGGAGCTTGCAGTGAGCTGAGATCCGGCCACTGCACTCCAGCCTGGGCGACAGAGCAAGACTCTGTCTCAAAAAAAAAAAAAAAAAAAAAAAGAACTGAACAAAGTCCAGTTAGCCTAGAACTAGAACCCAGAAAATCAGGTGTAGTGCCTTCACTGGGCTCCTCTCTTCAAGAGCCTGCTCCTTCCTCAGTCTCCCTAGAAGTCTAGTTAGCTTGAGAGTGTAACTTGCCACGGAGTGACCCAGACTGTCGCCATGGCAACATGATCTTTTGATACAGTGCCCATCCCTTTAAGCAAGTTGCTCCATCTTCCCAAGACTTAGTTTGTCCCGTACAAATAAAGATATAATAGAACAACCTCAAATATATGTTTGAGAATGATATTTCTAGCAAAGTACCTGTTGCATTAAAAACTTTCCCCAAATGTTCACTATAAAATGTTTGTGCCCTTACTTGTTGAAGATGGGCAACCAAGCTTCAGCATGTCCATGGCACGAGGGCACAGGGAGCCCAGGACCACGGCCCACCTGGGCATGAATGGTGCCTGTGGAACTGCAGAGTTGTTCTGGGTCGAGGGCAGCATGCAATAGAATATTACCTAGCCATAAAAAGAAATCAAATTCCAACACATGCGACAACATGAATGAACCTTGAGGACATTATGCTAAGTGAAATAAGCCAATCACACAAACAAAAATCAAATATGGTGACTCCACTTATATGAGACCTAGAATAGGCAAATGCATGGAGACAAGAAGTAGAATAGCAGTGACCAGGGCTGGGCAAAGATGGGAATGGGGAGTTATTGTTCAATAGCTTAGAGTTTTGGTTTAGGATGATGAAAATGTTTTGAAACAGTAATGATAGTTGCACATCATGAATGTACTTAATCCCACAGAATTGTACATTTAAAATGATTAAACTGCTCTGGGCATGGTGACTCACACCTGTAATCCAAGTACTTTGGGAGGCTGAGACAGGCAGGTCACCTGAGGTCAGGAGTTTGAGACCAGACTGGCCAACATGGCGAAATCCCATCTCTACTAAAAATACAAAAATTAGCCAGGCATGGTGGTGCACGCCTGTAATCTCAGCTACTCAGGAGGCTGAGGCAGGAGAATCACTTGAACCTGGGAGGCAGAAGTTGCAGTGAGTCGAGATTACACCACTGCATTCCAGAAAAAAAAAAAAAGATTAAACTGATAAATTTTATATAAAATATACATGTATATATATATATATACTACTACAATAATAAAACTAAAACAAACAAAAAATCCCACAAATTTATTATCTCATGGTGTCTGTGGAGCCTGGGACTCAGGGACTCACCAGGCTGAAATCAAGGTTTGAGTAAATTGTCCTCATCTGGAGGCTTCACCGGGGAAAGATCCAACTTCCATCTTTTTGGGGTTATAGGGAATTTAGCAGGATGGAGGTCTCTGTTGTCTTTCTAGCTGCCAGCCAGGAACCACTCTCAGCTTCTAAAGGTCACCTGCAGGCCCCTGCCATGTGGCCCCTGGCAAGGGTCCCTCACATGTGCCATCTCTGGCTCCAGGAAGGGACTGTCCCTTGCAAGGACTCACCTGATCAGGTCGGGCTCTCCAGGGTAATCTCACTTTTGATAACTCAAAGTCAACTGACTGGCAGCCTTTTCATGGGCGTGATGTCCCATCACATTCTGCGGGGCTACCTGCCACCCAGGGAAGGGGATTACCCAGGGCATACCCACCAGGGAACGGGAATCCTGAAGGCCATCTTAGAACTCTGCCCATCACACCTTCCCCTGAACATTAGACATCTCATACCATCTCATGTACCCGAAAGTACCCGGGTGATGACCGGTGCACACTGAGGCTCTCCACTTCACTTGTGGAGCCTCGGGGGAAAGAAGGTTTTAGTCTGGGGTGCTGAAGGAATACAGATGAGTCTTGACTTTTCCGGAGGGCCCTGGCTGTGCGTAACACCTGGGGAGCATCACTTGTAAGACATGCGCATTTGGAAGGGCCAGCACAAGCTGCTCCACCTCACTGGACAATGAGGCCCCTGGTGATTTCCAATTAGGCTGAGCTCACTGGCTTAATAGTCCAGCCCCAGCTGTTGCCTGGGCTTGAAAGAAAGAAAACTGGGTCAAGCAAATGATTTCAGGCCATCCAGAGCCGTTATTTCCACTAACCAGCCTGTCTGCCCTCTGGATACTGTCAGTGCTTTGAGAATGGGCTGGGCTGTAGTTTCTTCACCATAGCTGCCCATTAAGACCATCCAGGGACCCACCCACCCAGACTTACCTCAGGTTCTCTAAGATGGGCCCAAGGTTTTCTCAAAGCCACTCGGGTGATTCTAATGGCTAGCCAGGGTGGAGAACCACTAGATTGGATAATCATTTGGGAAACAACTTCTCACAGGATGAAAATTAAAACACCAGTTGACTTTGTTGAAGGGGATTCAGTTTATTAGAGCAAGAAGTAGAGCCCTGCAGGGAGTGGAATGCATTTTGGAAAGAAATTGGTTTCGTGCAAATGGGGAGGAAATGGCTTGTTTCAGGACATCCAGACGCATTCTATGAGTGCTCATCGAGTACTCCCAAGGGCAGGGTGCTAAGACACAGACAATTGTGCACAAGGTCCTGCCTCCTGGAGCTGATAGTCTCCTGGAAATGTACATTAGCAACACAATGTGTCCTTAAAGCTGCCAAGATCCTGAACTTGTTTTTAAACTGAAGCACAGCAGAATTCAACTCTGCCTTGCAGTTTCCTTTAGGTGAGAAAAATCACATCACTGTTGTGTTAAGAGAAAACACATCCTGAAAATTTATGAATGAAATGATAGTGTCATGTGTGTGTGTGTGTGTGTGTATGTGTGTGTGCATCAGGGGACCTGTCCGCATAGGCATAACTAGATTAGACAAAGGTTGTCACTTGTTGGAGTCGGGTGACAGCTGCATGAGGAAGGGTCATTGTGCCATTCTCCCCACTTCTGTATGCTTGAAATTTTCCGTAACAGAAACTTAACTAAATTAAATTAATAAATCAAGAGACAAAAGAATAACATATTGTGATGGTTAATACTGAGTGTCAACTTGATTGAAGGATGCAAACTATTGGTCCTGGGTGTGTCTGTGAGGGTGTTGCCAAAGGAGATTAACATTTGACTCAGTGGGATGGGGAAGGCAGACCCAGCCTTAATCTTGGTGGCCACAATCTAATCAGCTGCCAGCGTGGCTAGAATATTAAGCAGGCAGAAAAATGTGAAAAGGCGAGACCGGCCTAGGCTCCAAGCCCACATCTTCCTTCCGTGCTGGATGCTTCCTGCCCTCGAACATCGGACTCCAAGTTCTGCAGTTTTCAGACTTGGACTGGCTCTCTTGCTCCTCAAGCTTGCAGACGGCCTATTGTGGGACCTTGTGATCATGTGAGTTAATACTTAATAAACTCCCCCTTTTATATATATACGTATGTATATAATATGTGTGTGTGTGTATATATGTGTGTATACATATATATCCTATTAGTTCTATCCCTCTAGAGAACCCTAATACACGTATCAATTAAAATTTTAAAGGTGTATAAAAAAAAAAAAAGCTAAGAGTTCAAAGTGGAGCAGAGAACCGCTGTATAAAACCCTTAGCAGTACTGAACTTTTCAAACTCTGCACCTTACTACCTGGCTCACATATAAGTCTAGAAAGCAGACTTCTGCAAAACCCCATTTCGGGCTGCAAGCCCTGCCACAGCCTGTTGACTGATGACATGGAAATTGTCTGTTGTGGTGTTTGCCTCCTTTAGAGCATGCGTGGGGAGCAGCCTCAGGGCCCACAGGCCTGAACCCCCAGCCCACGGTACAGTGTGCAGCCCAGAGAGGGCCTGAAAAATCAACAGTTTTTTACAGAATGAAAATGAATCAACACAAGCACTCAGTTTCTCCCCGTATCAAGTATGGTCAAGCCCCTGTGGAAAATGTTTCCTGTTTGGGGATCCACATTTCCAAAGAACACATTGGACAGAGTCAAGAAGAAATGCCTTAGCCAAGGCTACCAGCAGAGGCACAGGCCAGGGTAGGCGGAACAGTACAGGGCCGGCTTGCTTCTCCACAGCACACCCGATGGAGGACAAGGGGGTTTCTCTTCTGGAAACAGGGGATAAGCCGCATTAGAGATGCACTGAAGACCCCTGCTGAGTGACATCTTCACAGGCCCAGGTCCTGCCTGTGTTCTCACCAGCCACCCTGAGTACACACCACAGGGGCAGAGTCTCGCTATGTTGCCTAGGCTGGTTTCAAACTCCTGAGCTCAAGACATCCTCACAGGAGACTTTTAAAAGGAGACACAAAGCCTTTTGGGATTTGGAACATTGAATTGCAACATTGAAAATGCAGGACTCAGATCACCGGGGAGGACCCGAGCCTTGAAGGGGGATGCCAAGACCCCGAGGTGGCAGTTCCAGGCTTTGCGACTGGGCTATACAGTGCCGGCTTCCTGGTCTCACAGGGGAAACAGGAATCGGCCTCCAACAGCCCCCAGTGTGTGCAGGGCGATCTCGCACAGGAGAAGCCTGGGGTGATGCCTCTGCGGTGAGCAAGTTGGCTGGGCTGAACTACACGGCCCAAAATTCTCCGTCCCCTGTGGTCCCGGTGGGGCGGACAGCAATGGATACTCTCCCCTGAGAATTTTAGGGGAGGGAGTCAACCTCTCTGTAGCCTTGAAGGTCTGCTGCATGAAGCAGCAGCCGGATCTACATCTGCTTTATCCTCAGCGCCCCTCCCCATCGGCCTGCGGCTCTCCCACACCCGCAGCAGGCTGTGTGAGCCCCGGGGTGAAGGCCCAGCCTCTGCAGGACACCCTCTCACGGAGGTCAGAGGCAGTGAGGACGGATGCGGGTCCCAGTCCATCCTCAGGAGGTCCTGGCTTGCGGGGGCCCAGCTCATCCTCGTGGAGTCTCCCCTTGTGTTTAGGGGGTTCCCTTCCTGACCGCCTCCCTGTGGGCTTCATCACCAGCCTCTCAATGGCACAGGCTCAGTCCCTGCGGCAAACCCCTACTTGTGGTCAGCTTCTCTGGTGGAAATCTAACCGAGAGCCACTAAATCAGGGGATCCCTGGGCCTAAACTGACCTCAGCGGCTGAGGTCCTGGGTCGCTGCACTCGCCTGTCACTCCTGCGCTCCACCAAGTTCTGCCAGACACAGTTGAGTACGTGAGGGCAGCGTCCCTGGCTCAGGGCAGGTGGCTGTCCCAGATTCTTTTTATTTAGCCATGCTCATTGCAATCCTACTTTGCTACACACAGCTTCTGCTCGTAAGGGCTCCAAAGGCCTTGGAGAAACAGCCTGGATGGTTGGTTAAGGGTGTCACATTTTGAGACCGGGCATGAGTGGAGCCGGAGTTCCCAATTCCTGGCCTCCCAGCAGGTTTCTCACCCTGGGCACTGCTGCCACATGTCTGTTGTGTGCACTGAGGACATTCAGGGGCATCCCTGGCCTTCGCCCACCTGATACCAAGAGTACCCTCTCCCACAAGTTGTAGCAACCAAAATGTTTCCAGACATTACATAAGGCAAAATCGTCCCTGGTGGGGAACCACCACCTTTGATGTGGACCAGATAAATAAAGACCGAGATAGGTGAGGAGGAGGGCTGCACACTATCCTTTTTGGGGGAAGGTCTGCCCTGGATTTCCAGGTTAAGTACTTCTTATTCTCTTGGCGTTAAACAGCCCTTTCTCTCTTGAAGATCTTGATGATCCAGAAAAGGTGTGTTTCACGATCCTTCTTGGCAATCACATTTTGGTCCCCACAATGGCCTTTGAGAACTGTGTCGGTCTATGAAAGCTGAAAGCTTGAGATAGCTGCAGGTGTCTCCACCCCGGCTGGTGGGCTTCTCTGCTGGTGTCCCCATCAAGTCCCACAGTGCCTCAGGTGGCACGTGTGATACAGAGCGAGACATGAGTCCACAGAAACACTGGCATGTCTGCTAAAACACAAGTGGTGGTGGCTGAGCCCTATCAGTAGTGAGCCCTATCAATAGTGAGCTCAGTAGCCTGAGCTCCTCTCTTGTGGCTGGTCTTCATTTATTTCTACAACTATGCCTCTCGGACTGCTCTCCTCCAGCCTTGCACATGCCAGGGGGCGGCCTGGCTGGCACTGCTCTGTTCTGCCCTCCTTGCTGCTCTTCTGAAGGTCACACTGTCCTTTGACCCTGTGCCCCACGTCCCCACCCTGGGGATTCCTCTCAAAGCGCTTCTGTCCCTTGTTCCCCTCCCTGCTCCGTGGCTGTACTCCTCTTTCTGCCCTTACTTGTTCTCCAGGTGGGGATGTCAGATAAGATACAGGCTGGGCATTACATTTGAATTTCAGATAATGAATACTTTTTTAGCAAAAGTGTGCCCAGAATATTGCATGGGACACATTATGCTTTAAAGTTATACTTGCATTGCTGATCTGCCATTCGCATGGAACTGGGGACCCTGCATTTGTATTCGCTAAATTTGGCAACCCCTGGCTTCCCCAGCTGAACATTTGCCACATCCAGACTCCTCTTGTCGGCATTTCCGGCCCAGCCTTCTCTGTGCATCACTCACAGTCACTCCTCCTGGCGCTCCCCTGGTTTCCTCGTAGGCGTATTAAGAGCCATTGTTCACCCACAGGCCAGGGATGATGAAAGAATAGCTCCTGGCAGCAGGGCCACTATCCCCAAGATGTCAAAGGGGGAGTGGAGGGTCAGGGAGCTGCTGCAGTGCTCAGGGTGCACACGCACCACGGGCCACCAAAGGAGGGGCCCCAAGGCAGACCCAGCTCAAGAAGCTGGCAGGAAATGTGCACCACATCTGTGCTCTCCAAAAGCCACCGCAGCTGGAGACAGGTGCCCTGACCACCGCTGAAGGGCCCCACGGTCACACACATCTCATGAATCAGATTCTCACAGCAACATCGTGTGCTCCCCTTTCCTCCGCATTTCAGATGGGAAGCTGAGGACACACAGCTGAGCTGGACCCATGCTGTTGCCACATCATTTGGTTGGGTGTTCCCCTTGTATGGCAGACTGAGTAAATTACAGACAGCAAGTGACTCTCTCCCCTCTCCTGTCCTGAGGCATCAAGGGCTATGAGCTGAGAAGTCAGGGAGGGACCTGCTGAGAATGACCCCAAGCTGGAAAACGCCGAGTGTTGTTGGGCACACATGCCAAGGGTGGTCTTTTGTGCTCAAGGAATGCTTTTGACTTGATCAGAGCCCACACTCTGTGATGACAGCTATTAACTTGATAAACTGCAAATACATTTGTCCAGGAGAAAGGATGACCCCAGAGGCCACGCTGTTACTCTCAGTAGGTGATGGCCCAATTTTGCATGTCCATGGCCAAGATATCCCAGCGTCTCTTTTCTGATGGGCTGCATAAATCAAATGCCTGTTAAACCACCTCCACCATCCTGCTACTCCCCTCATTGCTGAGTGAAATGAATCTTCAATGAATCATTGGCCACACTTCACTATATTTTAAAATTATACTCAGGTCCCGTGATAGCATGCTTGTGTTTACCATGTTCTGCGTACACTGCAAATGAAGTCATGTTTAAAAAAAAATTATTCAGTAAAAGTCTGGCATTATGATTTATCTATAGACTAATATGTGTCTTGTCCTCTAATACCAACATTATGTCTTAAAAAAGAAAGTAGGCCGAGCGTGGTGGCTCATGTCTATAATCCCAGCACTTTGGGAGGCTGAGGCAGGCGAATCATGAGGTCAGGAGTTCGAGATCAGCCTGGTCAGCATGGTGAAACCCTGTCTTTACTAAAAACACAAAATATTAGCCAGGCATGGTGGTGTGCACCTGTAATCCCAGCTACTCGGGAGGCTGAGGCAGGAGAATTGCTTGAACCCGGGAGGCAAATGTTGCAGTGAGCCGAGATTGTACCGCTGCACTCCAGCCTGGGTGACAGAGCAAGACTCCGTCTCAAACCAAAAAAAAAAAAAAAAAAGGAAAAGAACGAAAGCAAGGAAACAGCTTGTTGGAACAGGATCGAGGCAGTAGCCGCTGGAACCCCACCCTCTGGGAAAGCTGCCACCAGCTTTGGTGTCCTGAGCGACACCACCAGGCTGACTAGGGGTGTGTTTCACATTTCAAGTCCAGTGAAAGTGCCATTTCCAAATCTATAAAACCCAGAGGAGTCAGCGCTATTCTGGGGAGTAGCCATGGCAGCAGGTCCTCTCAGGTAACCCTAATTTGGACAGGAAAGGAGGCAGCCCACAGGAGTGTCTCCAGGGAGGACCCAATGTGAGGGGATGCCAGGCAGTCGTCTCATGGAGAATGCAGGGGACCTGGGCTCCGGCCTCACCTTAGCCCTCCCTCAATAGCAAAGCAGGTGGATAGGGGACCTGTAAGACCCAGCTGTGGGAGACAGTCTATTGCAAAATTCCTGGAAGCAAAGCTGTGTTGTCCCTCAAAACCGTTAGTCAAAGAGCCCAATAATGTTCCAAGAAAGTCCTGGTTTCTCACAGGTCTTAGCCACCCAACATTCAAGAGTAAAGTTTCTTCTCAAAGCCTCCAGTCGCTCCATCTCTTCCACCCCTGGCATCCTTCAAGGGCCAGTATGCCCTGCAATGTTTCTTTTTCTCTACACTCACTTCCTCCTTGAGCAAAGTTTCTTGTGACTCATGGCAACAAGAAAAGAAAAAACATTTGCCCTTCCTGTATCTCTCTCCTCCTAAATGATGCCAAATGTTACACAAAGAAAAGAAAGAAAAGAAAAGAAAAGAAATAAACAGGATGTACCTTAAATTACAAGTGGATATTGAATGCTCATCCGTTTGGGAACACTCTATGATCCAGGGTTGCAGTGGAGAAACACAAGACAGAACCCTTAAGACATGTAGAGAGAGAGACAGACAGAGAGACAGAGACAGAGAGCTTTGTTTAAAGGCATTAGTTTACTAGATTATCAGGGCTGGCAAGTTCAAATCCATAGGGCAGGCCATCCGGAATGCAGGCTGGAAACTCCAGGGCAGGAGCTGTTGCTGCCACCTTGAGGCAGAATTTCTTCTCTGGGAAACCTGTTTTGTTCTTAAGGTCTTCCATTGATGAGATGAGACCCACCCACATTTTCGAGGGTAGCCTTCCTGACTTAAAACCAATTGATTGCAGATGTTAATTGATTGCAGATGTTAACTTCAGCTACAAAATACCTTCAAGGCAACACCTGAATTAGTGTTGGATTAAATAAGTGGATGTGAGAACTTAGCCAAGTTGACCCATGAAACTGATGATCACAAAATACAGAATTAACCTTCCAGCATGGTGGTGCGCACCTGTAGTACCAGCTACTTGGGAGGCTGAGTGGGGATGATTTCTTGTGCCGATGAGGTCAAGACTGCAGTGAGCTGTGACTACACCATGGCACTCCAGCCTGGGCAACAGAGTGAGATCCTGTCTCAAAAAATAGAAAAGGAAAAATTAACCTTCCAACTAGAGTGTGCATCATTCTCCCTGCCATTTTGGGCTGCCCAGACAGGTGACACTGACCGGCATCTCAAGAGACACAGGGCAATGGTGTCTGAGTCATCTCAGACAGCAAGACACACATAGTGAGCTCTCAACCCTCTGCCCATGGGCCCTATGAATATACACGGACAAAAATGAGAATGCCGTCCTCCAAAACTCCCAACCAAAGTAAGAGATCACAGGTTTAGAACTCAAGAGATGGTGTCAGCTCTTCTCGCTCCCTGTCCAACCCCATGTATGGCTGGGAAACAGAGGCCTGAGCAGGTGTCATGTGACTCTCCCAAGTAGCAGAGGATGCAGGACTGGCCGTCAGGCCCACTTCATGTATTCTATTTGAAAACGCTGCTGTCCACATGACTACAACCATGTGACTAGAGCCACCAGTTCCTCTTTACCCTGGTTCAGTTAGAAGGGACAAGGATTATTCAAATAATCCCCCAGCTCCCTTCACCTCAAAACCTGTCCATATCATATCAAGAAAAAAAAGATCCATTGAATGTTTCTCATGTGTTATAGCAGGGTATTGATTTCAGAGAAGTTGGGATTTGCAGTCCTCAGGAACAGTGTCTCTGTGCATAGGTGGGGTGTATAGGGGAATGGCACAAGGGCCCCCCAGATCTGCTGCTCCCCACCCTTCACTGGGGAGCCAGGTACCATGAGCTTTGGAAGGCGATCCAAGTATGGGCTGCTGCCCTGCAGTCCCAGCTCTGCAACTCAGGATGAATGCCCTTCCTCATCCATCCTCTAAAATGAACAGGGGGCACTAATTGAGCTCTAAAATTCTGAGTGTTGGCAGATAATGATATTCTTCTGTGACTACAGAAGTTTATAGTTGTTATATTTTTCTGTCCATGACATCTCTTTGGTTTTAGCCATGACTTATTTGCTGCCACGTCCTTGGTGTGACAGGCGATCCCCGATCACTTTATACTATCCATTACTTCCAATTGTTCCTTTGGGAAAATGCTGCCTGCTTTCCAAAGCAGTTTTTAGAAATGCGTTGCACAATGCCTGTGGTGTCTGTGCCCTCATCCGTCCTTGTTGCCTGGTGAAAGAGCTTCTGTGATTGTTGGGGGGGTCATCCGAGAGCTCTTTGTCACCCGTGGCTTCCTAAAGCAATGGTCCTAAAGGTGCAGGGGTGTGGAAAGGCCGGAGAAAGAAAGGCCACGAAATTACACTGCCTCCGAGTGACCTCCATGTCACCACAGATGCCACGGTGGGGAGGTGGGGTGACCAAAGGAGGCATTCCATATATTTGCAAGCACATCTCATAAACCACTGCACTCACTTCCAAAGAAATCAATCCCCTTGGTACTTCTCTCGTGTCTTGGAAGCTTTTAGAATGTTGGAACGTGTTCATTCTTCAGAGAAATGCAAATTCTGGCCAAAGTTATCTCCCACCGTACGAAGGAAAGTCTCCTGAAAGTACCGGGCACACGGCACAAGCAGAGATACTGTGCAAGGGCTGGTGGTGACCATTGACAGGAGATTGCAGGAATCACCTAAGTGGGCTGAAGTGGAGGCCATGCCTTTGGAATGTGCAGGTTCTAATGTCTCTCCAGTGGCCTCCATCCACATTTTTCTCTTCAGGACAGTGTGTTATCAGCCTACAGTCTCAGTGGGCAGGCACCACCTCCACTTTTTGTGGATGACACCTCCTGCCGGGGCTGTACAGGGAACTCAGAGGAGCCCTGAAGCATGTGGATAAATTTAGGCAGCTGTATTCATGCGTTTTCATGCTGCTAATAAAGATGTACCCGAAAGTGGACAATTTACAAAAAAAAAAAAAAGAGAGAGAGAGAGAGATTTAATGGACTCATAGTTCCACGTGGCTGGGGAGGACTCACAACAATCATGGCAGAAGGTGAAAGGCACGTCTCACATGGTGGCAGACAACAGAAGAGAATGAGAATCAAGCAAAAGGGGTTTCCCCCCTATAAAACTATCAGGTCTCATGAGATTTATTCACTACCATGAGAACAGTATGGGGGAAACCACCCTATGATTCAATTATCTCCCACCGGCTCCCTCCCACAACTCTTGGGAATTATGGGAACTACAATTCAAGATGAGATTTGGGTGGCGACACAGCCAAACCGTATGAGAAGCTGTGCTGCAAGCCAGGCCCCAGTGGCCAGGAGGTTGGTTCCTTAGGCGAACTTGATAAGGCCTAGGTGGCGTCATAGATACACAGGACATGAATTTGCTGTGTACATTTAACATCCCTCTAAAAGGCATAGGAACCAGTTCCATAGAGCAGGCAATTCCCTCTACCATGGGACTCATGAGCAGGGCTCCATGGTGAGCATGGCATGGGCAACCTCTGCTGCTGTGCACGGGCAGTCTCGGTTCCCAGCCAGAGTTTGAGGACAGGTTTCCTCACCACAAGCCACTCCTTCATCAGAGGCTAACTTAGAGAAGGAAATCCACTCCAATTCCAGTGCAAAAGCCACCACGCTTTCATTCTGACCACACAAATGTTCTCCCATGGCGGTTAACTTTACTGTTTTTAAGTGCCCTATTTATTTTTAACAAGTAATACACAGATGTAGAACAAAATTTAAAGGTATACAATGTGTTCCCCTCTAATTGCCATCCACAAGGCACACAGTCTCCTCTCGAGAGATGAGTCCTGGATCAGGTTCCCTGCATGTCTCTCCACAGACATTCGTGTAAAGTAGACACCAGAGATTCTGCCCATCTGCACCTTGCTTTTCTGCGTTCACCGAGATGTATTAGAAACACGCATCGGCAAATACAGAGCTGCCTAACTCTTTCAGAAAGTGCGCAATGCCATTCCCTTTTGTGGATATGTGGTAATTTATTCAATCAGTTCCCTATTAGCAGGTGGTTTCCCATCCTTCACTCTTGCGATGCTGTGTGATTAACTTTGCAAGTCTGCCTCAAACACTTACCAAAAGATGTGTTGGATAAATTCCTGGAAATACAATTCCTAAGTCAAAAGGTATGAGTGTTTTTAATTCGATAATTATTGCCAGCCAGTAGGTTTAATCAATGCATACCCTCATCTGCAATATATGAGGGTACCTGGTCAATACAGCTATGGGAGAAAGCTCATTGTTCAACTTTGCACCCTCTAATTAAATGGGGCATATTTCAACATGTTTAATGGCCATTAGTGTATATATAGAGATATATATTTTTACCTCTTTCTCTGTTGATCTTTTTCTGTTTGATTTGGAGGCACTCTTTGTTTATTAAAGAAGAAATTAGTCCCTTGATTTGGGATAACTTACTTTCCTTTTTTTTTTGGTCATTACTATTTTATGGGTCTTTTATCATTCAGAAGATTTTGTGTGGTTTTATTTTATATAAATATATATGTATATATATACACATCTGGATTTGGGGTCAAAATTTTAAAAGCCTTCCCCACTCCAAGATTGCAAGTCTGCTGACTTGAAATCCCCCCACTTTCCCTTCTCACACACACTGTATAAAATTTCACTGTACTGCAGCTAAACTGCTAAATACTGTCAGCCAAAATTAAGGCTATTGAGGCAGAAATAATTTGAGAAAGGTTTACTGGAAGCCAAATGTGAGGATTGTTCCAGGGTCGGAATAGTTCTATGAGAAAGTTTAGGAGCAGGGAGGGGAGGGCACCCCTTACGTCGGAGTTATCCTTTCCGTCGGAGAGTACCAGGATGTCCCAAAGAGGTTACAATCATTAGCTTCAGATTACAACACAAACACAGGCTAAAGCATTCTATCTGCAAGACAACTGGCAAAACTTCATGATCCAGAGGCAAATCAGGGCCTGGTGCACTGGTTCATGCCTGTAATCCCAGAGTATTTTGAGGCTGAGGTGGGGGATCCCTTGAGGCCAGAAGTTTGAGGTTACAGTGAGCTATGATCATGCCACTACACTCCAACCTGGGCCACAGATCAAAGCCCGTTTCCAAAAAATAAAAATAAATAAAACAGAAATAAATCAGTGTCCTTTTTCATACTGATCTGTATGTCGACAGTAGGATGAGGTTACGAGAAGATTTGAGGGATTCACAAGAAGACCCTTTACTCAAGGACAGGATGCAAACCATGTATCACGAAACCTTCCCCAAGCAGATAACTCGGAAGGCTGCCAAGTGGGACCTGTAGGCTCTCAGCACCTACCCGTGGAATGACAGATCCAAGCTGGAAGGGATATGGACAATTCATAGGTCCCACCCTCCTGTTTCAGCAGTGAGAGAATTGAGACACCGTCGGGTGTCTCCTGAGGTCACCCAGCCACCTGGCGCCAGGGAGCACAGGCCCCAGGAAGCCCACCCTTTGTCTCCCTCAGATTCTGACCAACCACCACATCATCTCTTTGCCTGGTTTCTCCGGGGAACCAGGAAAAGAGTTGAAGAGTAGCTTCTGCTTTATAATGTTCACATTCCATTTCTAGTTGAAAGTCAATTGATTTTTAAATAATGCATTGCCTAAGACTGTGGGTTTTGGCAGGAATTTCAAAATACAGATACAATTCCAGAGAGTAAAAAAGAGAAACACATCTACTGCCAATTTCTTTTGAGGGGAATAGAAAACACATTTTGAATAAGCTCAGCCTGGGTTGTTTTCCCTGTGAGAAGGACACATGTTACAATAAGAAATTAAGGGCTCGTGAAGGAGAGGGGCCACCTTGTGCTCACCCCCACACAGCCCTGCTGGAAAACCCAGTGAATGGTGCCCAGGTGCCTGGCTGGCTCCTGGGCTGGGAAGCGACATGGAGGGACAGTGGCCGTCAGGTTCTTTGTGGACGCTGGGGATTAACTACTGCCTGTTCTCAGCTCACTGGTGTCCAGGCCATCAATAACCTCATCAATAACCTAACTTTGGTCAATTAGGTTGGAGTTGGAAGGCGACTGATTTGCTGGCAAGGGGTTTTCTTTCTTCCTCTGTAAAATGGAGTCCTTCATCATCCATCGCAAGGAAACAACTCGCTTCCTAATGCCTCTGCATCAAGGAGCAATGCTCTGCAGCTCTTTGGTACGTTATCTCAAATAGATTCACGCGTCCTTCTGCTGACACGGTGGGTACCTCCCAGTGTCCTGCACTCAGAGCATGGACACACACTCCAACTCCAGCTAGGGGAGGGCGAAGCCACTTGCACCTGGGAGGCTAGCGCTCGACTTGGAGGGGAGAGTCTTTAGTGATCCTCCCTGCCTCTGCTCCCACCGACGGGACGGACTCAGGAGGGACGAATGGAATGTGGGGCGGGGACGGTTTGTTCAGATGGAGTCATGAACCCCGGGTCCGTCTGGTCTTTTTTATTCACTGCATATTAAGGTGCATGCGGCCTATGGCTGGTCCTAGGCCCGAGCGCCTCAAGCGCCGGATTCCCTAGCGCCCAGGCCCGTCTCCAAAGAATTCCCCCCCGCTTCCCGCTCCCCCGAGAGCAGGTCCCGGCTTCTCAGGCGTCGGGGCTCGCCGCAGTCACGCTGCACACCCTCCCGACCTACGACAGTGCCCAGCCGGGGACTCGCGTCTCGCCCCGCGGCGCCGCCCAGGGCCCGGGCCTCGGAGCCCGGCAGCACCCCCTGCTGCTGGCTGCTGGACGGAGGAGCCGCGGGAAGCGGGGAACGGAGCGAGCGGCAGAGGGGGCGGAGCGGCAGAGGGGGCGGAGCGGCCGGGGTGCGCTTTAGAGATGGGGCGGCGCGGCTGGGGCTCGCCAGCTCCAGCCCTGGAACCCCGCGGGGTCCTCGACAACAGCGCCTTTGCGGCGTGGGCCCCTTTCTGCCGCTCCTCCTCCTGCGCGCTGTCGGCTCCGGGCCACTGGGGCTTCGAAGGGCGCCAGTTCCCTGCCCCACTTGCACGCCTAGGAGGGCGCAGGCCGCGTGTCCCTGTGGGTGGAAAGCCCTGGCAGCTTGCAAAGACCTCACGTCAGAGAAACTTGCGACGTTTGCCCCCCGATGCGCGCGTCAGGTGCTCCGTCCCTTCTAGGTGGCAGAAGAGAGGGAAAAGTCCCGCCTGGTGGGGCCCTGAGAGCCAACGGGCTGCGGTGCGCGAGTGTGGACGCCGCCCCCGCCTTCTGCGTCTACAGCCAGGGGTTCTAGGACCTTTGGAAACCGCTTTGGACGAAGTTGAACATCTCTTTCCCCACGCTGACCTCCCCCATAGACTCTGGATGGGGGTAAATGAGGGTAAGGGGTGCCGTCACCGCAGGAGGTGGGTTTTATGTGCTCCGCAAGACAAAAAGCTGTTAAGTTTAATTTTCTGCAGTTTATGTTATTTTTTCTAAGTTTGTAATTTCCTCTTCCAAACGTAGAATTTATATTCATAGAACTAGAATTTATATTCATAATGCTAGAATTTATATTCATAATGCTAAATACATATGCTTTTAAACTCTACCCCCTAATAAAAGCACAAGGCAGTCTCTCCCCTGAGGAATTCGACCCCGCCGCACAGTCCCCACTGCTGAGGTCACATCGCAGCTAAAAATTTCAGCAGGAAGTGAGGGACTTGTCTTTCCATGGTATCTTGGATGTTACCTAACACATATACATATACATCACATATGTCATATGTGGTATAGTATGCACATGATACACGACATACTGATTTGAGAATTAGTTTGATTACCCAGGGAGCCACTCCAGGGCAAGCCCTGTATTTAAGGATGTTGCCAGTATCCAGACTGTGTGTGCTGCAAAAGAGAGCAGTGGTAGACTGGAGGGAAGGACCGAGGGAGAGAAGGAGGGGAAAAGGGAAGAGGGAGGAAGTTTTTCCACGAAGCTGTTACCCTGCAGTTCCCCTTGGTTGGTGAGCCCTGGGGTGCGATGGCCAGTACCCTGGAACATGCTCGGTCGGCTTCTTCTCTCCAGGTCCAATCCTCTCCGTGTTCTCCCTGGAAGGGAAGATGAGAAGATGAGCTGGGGCTTTAATTTTGTCCTAAGTATCAAACCTTTAGTCCAAACCACTCTGCCCAGCCTTGATGATGGGAAGGCCAAGGGTATGGCAACAGTGAGTGTCTCTGTTTCCAGGTCGCAGTGAGGATCTGGAAGGTCAAGAGACAAGGTAGCCCAGCACCTGGCCCTCATGAAGGAAGGAGGCCACTACTACTCCTGCTGCCCTCCTCCACCTACCTTGCTTAGTTCACAAGACAGGAAGAAAAAGAGAAAGCAAAAAGAGAGAAAGAAACAAAAGTAAGATAAATAGCCAGACAACCTCGGCACCACCACCCGGCTCTAGGAGTTAAAAAAAAAGTAATAATAATATCAACCCCTGACCTAAACTACTTGTGTTATCTGTAAATTCCAGACACTGTATGAAAAAAGCATTGTAAAACTTTTTGTTCTGTTAGCTGATGCGTATAGCCCCCAGTCACATTTCCCACGCTTGCTCGATTTATCACGAGCCTTTCACATGGACCCCTTAAAGTTGTAAGCCTTTAAAAAGGCCAAGAATTTCTTCTTCGGGGAGCTCGGCTCTTAAGACGTGAGTCTGCTGACACTCCCGGCCGAATAAAAAACCTCTTCCTTCTTTAATCCGGTGTCTGAGGAGCTTTGTGGCTCGTCCTGCTACATCATGATAAGTAATTTCTTCTTCGAGATGATGAAAAAAAAAATCCCTGGGTCAGTTCCTTCTTGAGGTGCTGGGCTCATAGCTAACCTTGGTGTTTCCCCTCACTGCCGTCACCCAGCCTCCTGTGAACAAAGCATCACAACAGTCAGCATCACAAATCCCCGTCAGCCCCATGCAGTTGTGCTGGACCACAGTGTCCATCAGCCTGGCCTTTGGGCTCTCCACAGCGGCCCGCCCAGCTGCTCAGGATGGCCAGGTCCAGCTTCCATCTGACACTGCGTGCTCCCTGCACCTGGCCCCAGGATGTGTGCAGTAGGCTGAACTGTGTCCCTCTTGAAGTGCACGTGCTAAAGTCCTAACCCCGAGTACCTCAGAATGGGAGCTCATGTGGAGGGAGGGTCTTTACCAAATTAAATCGAGTCATTAGGGTGAGGCATCAGCCCATGTGACTGGTGTCCCTACAGAAAAAGGGAAATGTGGCGACACACACACACAAGGAGAACACAGTGTGACCATGAACACGGCCATGGACAAGCCAAGGAGAGAGACCTGGAACCGTTCCTCCCCACCCAGCCCTCAGAGAGGACCAGCCCTGCCCACACCTTTACTTTGGACTTCCCACCTCCGGAACAGAGAAACAATCCATCTCGGTTGTGTAAGCCTCTAATTTGTGCTGCTTTGTGACTGCAGCACCAGGAAACCAAAACAATGAGCCAGCAGGCAGTGAAAATGGCAGGCCCACCCTAGGCCAGCTTCACAGTGAGTCATCTTCCCCTCTCCTTTCCAAATGGAAAGAACCGGAGGAGCTCAGTGTGGACGGGTTAAGCAATGGCCCCTGGAAGAAGGGAAACTGAAACTGAGACCTGAGCGACTAGAGGCTTGGCAAAGTGATCTTGGGGATGCAAGGGGTGGAGTGAGGGGATGAGATCCTTCCACGCACAGGAACAGCATGTGCAAAGTCCCTGGTTCAGAGTCAGAAGGACCCCTCCTGTGGCCGGCCTGGGGGCATGGCACCAGAGGAGTGGGTGGGACCAGTTGTGTGGGTAGGGCCATTGCTGGCGCTGGCGTCGGGGTGGGAGCTTTCTGGCCACAGCAAGGAGCCTGAGCTTGCTTGGAATGTCCTAATCTTTAAAAAATTGCTTCACCACGTTTTGGTAGAAAAATGTGGACTCCAAATCAGGAAACCTGGGTTTCCCACTGGGCTGCCCCTAAATGCAAATCTTTTTAAGCGACCCTAATTTCTTGGGGCAGATGAAAACTCCTTTTCCGAAGCACCTCACAGATCTTGTGTGAACATTAAAGGATGAGCCGGAAAGCCACTGGGAAAGCCACAGTGCCATCCACGGAGAGTGATGGCCACTCCAGATGCTGTCCTTGTGAGGCAAGAGAGAAACTCCAGCTCCATCCCCCAGCAAGCCCCTCTGCCTGCACCTCAGCTTCTTCACGGAAGACGAGCCAGGTCATGATACCACCAGGGAGCATGTTTCCATGTTGAATTGAGACACTAAGCCCTTGGCAAATGGCTAAGAAAAAAAGGGGGCTCCAAGACGGGACCTGTGGTTCAGGTAGAAGACGGTGAACAAGCATTGCCTGAATCAGAGTTCGCTACTCTGGTTACGCAGATGTCCCTGGCAGATTGGTCAAAAGCCCTTCCCTGACCACTGGGAGAGGGAGGCAAATCAAAGACCCCCACGCACCTCCCTCATGGATGGCCAGAGCGCTGGCCCCACCTCCTTCCAAACTGCAACCCGGATCAGCACAGCGGAGAAGTCTCCTGTGGCTGGGACTGGTCTGGGATCACACAGAACACTAGATGCTGGGGATTTGTTCACCAACATTCATTCAACAAACACTTACTGAGGCTAACACCGGGAATGGAGACGAACTTCCCGCTCCTCATAGAGCTTGCTTTCAAAAGGGAAGGAGGCAGACAGTAAACAAAACAATCAAGTCAATATAAAGCATGGTGCAGAAAAGGTGTGATGCCACCCTCTTGCATGAGTTTAGAACAAGCAGAAGATATTGTTTCAAGAATTAATTAAAAAGAGTGCAGGCAAAAAACCTGGTCTCGGACTTTCAGGTGTTGCTTAAGAACATAGTTCCAGTTTTTGTTCTGATTCTTTGTGCATCTTGCACTAGTGAAAGATTCTGCCATGATTGCCACCTCTGGAGACGTCACAGCCAGCACAGCCGTGACCAGGGATGAACTTGGCCGTCATCCAGCAGCACCATGGGAGGACCAGCTGCTGTAAGTGAAGGTCATCATCCATCTGATTTGCTGGCTTTTTGCCACTACTGCGGTCGAAGTCTTAGAGTAGCCACCTTCTCTGTACTCAGACCTTCACTTCGCCGGATGTCAGCATGGCAGTGTCAGCAGCTTGATCAAACACAAACACTGCCACCTCTCTGGATCAGAAGCACAT
The DNA here is from genome assembly GCF_001698545.2 of Rhinopithecus bieti. NCBI lineage: Eukaryota > Metazoa > Chordata > Mammalia > Primates > Cercopithecidae > Rhinopithecus > Rhinopithecus bieti. The sequence continues at coordinate 1,320,996 of NW_016826183.1, forward strand.
GGAAAGCCCACTTTCCAAGAAGACCCAGCTAATCCAAAAGTACCCATATCCCAGTAGCATCCTCTTGGCTGGATGTCACTACTCCTTAAACTTGTACCACTTTGAAGAGTAAAAATTTAAATTCATTCATATTATCATTTTTTAGTTTTAGTATAAGTGGAGCTGTTTATTGGCCATTTGTATGTCCTTTTTTTTTTTTTTTTTTGCAAATTACTCCTTTGCCAAATTTTCTCTCAAATGACTCATCTTTTTCTTATTGATTTGCAGAAGCTATTTATATATTATGGATGTGGAGTGTCTAACATACACAGCAAATACTTTCTCCCAGTGTGTCACTTTTTAAAAAAATTCCTTACGATGTCTTTCATCCTTATAAAATTATTAAGCTATTGGGGGCTTTTATGCCTTTTCAGTTTATTTTCTTACATAGATAATTATGTGACGTGCAAATAGGGGCAGTGTTAGTCTCATCTTCCCAAGGCTGCACCTCAGACGTGGAATGTTGACAGCAGTATCTGTTACCTTGTTCCTGTTTTTAAGATTTTACTGTTAAGGCCAGGCATAGTGGCTCATGCCTTTAATCCCAGCACTTTGGGAGGCCAAAGTGGGTGGATCATTTGAAGCTAGAAGTTCGAGAGCAGCCTGGCCAACATGGAGAAACCCTGTCTCTATTTTTAAATACATTTAAAATATTAACAATTAAAACATTTTACCATTAGTATGATGCTTGATAAAGGATTTCCGGTACGTACTCTAAGATATCAAGTTAAATAGGTTTCCTTTTACTCTTGTTTATTGTTTTGTATTTTGTTTGTTTTGTGTTTTTGGTTTTTTGAGACAGAGTCTCACTCTGTTGCCCAGACTGGGGTGCAGTGGTGAGATCTCGGCTCACTGCAAGCTCCGCCTCCTGGGTTCATGCCATTCTCCCGCCTCAGCCTCCCAAGTAGCTGGGACTACAGGCGCCCACCACCACATCCAGCTAATTTTTGTATTTTTAGTAGAGATGGGGTTTCACCTCGTTAGCCAGGATGGTCTTGATCTCCTGACCTCGTGATCCTCCCACCTTGGCCTCCCAAAGTGCTGGAATTACAGGCTGTTGTTTGTTATTTTTAAAAATAAGGAATGAATCTTGGATTTTAGTGTATCAATAATTATATTTTAGTTGTTCTTTAACTGCATAATATTCCTTATAATTCCTTATGTCATATTAAAGATGTAAATCCCTATTTATCATACAAATGATTCATAAATGTATAAGCATGTCATCATATGAGAGTATACTTCCTTATGTTTCATGAATGCATCGTGACAGGCTCTTTTTTTAATCACTGCTCAATTTGTGCCACTGATGTTTTATGAGGCCTGTTTATGCTGGCGATGGTAAGAGTGTTAGCGTTTCCTCTGTGGATACCTTCATCTACCATGAGTCTCCTGGATATGCTAGCATCACAGAATGGCAGGGGGACATTTCCAGCTTTTTCTATAGAATGAGTTTAACATAGCAACTAGATCTTCCTTGAAAATTTGGTAACACTTACCTGGAAACTGGCCTAGTGCCTCTTTTTTGGGGTATAAATGGTATGAAAATGGGTAGATCTCCAAATGCTTTTTCCATTTTTCTATGATTATTATTCCTACTCAGGCTTTTCTCTTCTTGGAACAATGCTGCTAACTTGCGCTTACTTGGATATTTCTACTTCTTGTATGTTTTCAGATCCATTGGTGTGCAAGTGGACTTAGTGTGTTCTTGCAAGTGTAAGAGTCTCTCCATTAGTGTAATGACTTTCTTTTTGTTTTCCTTGAGCAATTAACAAAGATTTCTCTATTTTATTGGTCTTTTCAAAAGAATAAGCTTCTGAGGTTGATCACCCGTACTGTGTGTCCTATCTCATTAACCTGCGTTTACTCAAGCTTGTTAATTGATACTCAAATCTCTGTATTTTGTCAATTTCTGTTGGATGCTAGTATTAAAATTTCTTTATATAATCACGGATTTGTCTATTTCTTATTTTATAAGTAACAGTTTTGCTTTTCCAGTATTTTGTTGTAAGGTGCTTTTAAAGGTCTTTTGAATTATTTTGTATTTGTGGTTATTGTTGTAAGGTGCTTTTTTACGTTCTTTTTGAATTATTTTGTATTTGTGGTGATTGTTGAAAGGTGCTTTAAGGTTAAGTACTGTCACGTGTTCTTGACAGGTTATTCCTTTTATAAATATCAAATGTAGAATGTTTCCTTGTTCCCCCATTTACTGTGCCTTGCAATGAAGTATAGTTTTTTGATATATTGACATACCTAATACCTATCATAATTTAAAACACACATACTCCTTGACCAATAAATATGCCTCCTAGGAATTTATTTAAACGCACACACATGTGCAATATTTGAAATGAAAGATACAACATTATTCATCGCAGGCTTTGCAGGTAATAAAGGATTGGAAGAAATCCACATATGTATTCACAGGGGTCTGGATACACAAGGGACCCTCTGCCACTCTGGAAAGAATGAAACTACTTATGTACCAATAGGAAATGATCTGTCAGACCTATGATTAAACAAAAACAAATCCTAGGAACAAAACATTCTGTTCCTAGGATTGAACAGATGTCAATATTTGTTTAACAGAGTTGGGCAAGGTGGCTCATGCCTATAATCCCAGCACTTTGGGAGGCCAATGCAGGCAGATCACTTGAGGTCAGGAGTTTGAGAGCAGACTGGCCAACATGGTGAAACCCCACGTCTATGAAAAATACAAAAATTAGCTGGGTGTGGAGGTGCATGCCTGTAATCCCAGTTACCGGGGAGGCTGAGGCAGGATAATCACTTGAACTTGGGAGGCGGAGGTTGCAGTGAGCCAAGATCATGCCACTGCACTCCAGCCTGGGCAACGGAGTGACAACCTGTCTCAAAAACAAAACAAAACAAAAGAAAGTTTTAACAGGGGAAAATCATATCTACCTATCTGAACAGAATATCTCGAAGGATGGACGGGAAACTGTTACTGCTGGCTGCCCACAGAGGATGCGGCTGGGCAAGGGGGTAGGAGGCAGCATTTCACAGAGCTGAATCTCTCAAATATTGAACTCCGTGTTTAACTATTCAAAACATAATTAAAATTAAGTGTCCACACCTGCATCTTGCATTAGCATTTGCCTGTGTATGTCAGTTTCATTTCCATTTTGTGAGCTGTTTTGCATTTTCTGTTTAGTGTGTATTCTCGCTATTTCTAATCTTCTAACCTTTTCTTTTTTTTTTCTTTTTTTTTTAGAAGGAGTCTCGCTCTGTCACCCAGACTGGAGTAGTGCAGTGGTGAGATCTTGGCTCACTGCAAGCTCTGCCTCCTGCATTCTTGCCATTCTCCTGCTTCAGCCTCCCGAGTAGCTGGGACTACAGGGACCACCACCACGCCCGGCTAACTGTTTTTGTATTTTTAGCAGAGACGGGGTTTCACTGTGTTAGCCGGGATGGTATCATCTCGATCTCTTGACCTCGTGATCCGCCCGCCTTGGCCTCCCAAAGTGCTGGGATTACAGGCGTGAGCCACCGCCCACCCGCCGCCTTCGATCCTTTTTTCTCCCTTTCTTCTCTTTCCCTAGACTGATGCAATTTTGTGACTTTTCTTTTCTAGTGATTTGGAGGTTATACTTCCTGTTTCTGTCTTTCTCATCATTACTCAACCATGTGAACAGATGTATGGAAGTGGTGCAGCAGATAAGGAGGTATTCAGGGCTGGAGCTATCCAGGAGCTGAGACAGTGTCAGCTGGGAGCCGAGACACTCTTAGAGAGTTCCCCCAGCTGAAGAAAGTCTCCCTGCCTAAGGTCATGATCTTTCCCAGGGCAGCCCACACCCCATATCTAATGACTGGTTGATATTGGAGGTGCGGTGTCAACTCTCACCCCAACTCTGCCAAGTCATGCAGCTCCAGAGCGCCCCATGGGACCCGCTGAGGCCTGTCATGCCTGCAGCACAGCCCCGTGTCTCCTTGAGCCCCATCCACCCAACCCTGCTTCTTTCACTCGGCTGCAGGGAATGATCCAAACTTCCTGCACGCAAATCTCTAGCAGCGGAGTGTTTCCCAGGGGACCTGGCTTCCAAACAGCGATTTCTCTAACAAGTTCTAACACACACCATCACATACAAATGGGCAGTGCCGCTCGTGAAAGGCGATACGAGGAGGCTTATCTGTATATTGGTTCTGGTAATATCCCATTAGTACATTCTCTGGACACTTTATATTGTAGTTGTTTAAAATGGGTTGAAATTTTAGAGATCTTGATACTGGAAAATGTCATTTGTTGTAACCAAAATCCACCTGGAAAAGCATACCACAGATATTTCCATTTTAATTGTAAAAAGTGAAGTCGTTCTCTTGATACCAACAATGATCTTATAAATAACCTAATTACCTAATTAGAACACAAATTTGCATCAATTGCCAGGTGCCTGGATACTTGGAGCACAGGGCCAATGTTTTCTAGTTTTATTAGTTTTCATAAGGTACTTTAAAATAATCTTTGATGTTGAAGCTTGGCATTGAGGAAGTGAGAGGTAGGCAGTAGAAATTCGTGTTTGACATTAAAAAGCAGTGATGCAATTCTGTGTTTCCTGCTGCAACACAGCTCCAGGGTGCGCTGCCACTAACAGCTCAACAGAAGGGCATTAGGCACCTCTTCCCAGACCGACACAAGGAAATTAGAACAAGAATATATGAACTACCTGATGCTCCTTGGTTCTCAGGGCTGTGATTCAATGACTATGTTAGTTTCTGCTAGTACTGAAGATTTTGCAGCAGCCAAATATGTGAGAAAAGATGACACTGAAGTTCTAGATGCTTCACCCACCTCATCTTTGGATCCCCCAATCAAAAAGTTTTATTTGCTAGCAAATAGATAAACAAATGATTATCAGTACATGTGCAGTCTTAGCACCTCGCACCCCAACCAGCCCCCACCTTGAAACACTACCTGTCGGGTGCCGTTCTCAGTGCACTGCACATATGTTGGGGTGATCAGATCCAACACCATGTCGTGGGGGCGACGAAGTCTGGCAGAGTCAAAGGATTGAGAAAAAGTTTGAGACATAAATTGGGACCAGGGGGGCATCATGATCGTGCAGGCTGCGAAGGCCCCAAGCTCTGGGAGCCCACGCTTTTTATTGGTAATCCAACAGAGAAACAGGCAGCGAGAATGTGGGGGTCAAAAGGGTGCGTTGCATAAAGCACATGATTTACAGTTGTGGATGGTTTAGCATTTGCTCTGCTACTTGAGATAATGGAGAGCAGGTTCTTTTAACTCAAGATACAATCAATCCTGGGAGAGCAAGGAGCAAGGAGCCAGGAAGTCTAGACACATTCCAGAGCCATGAGCCCTGGATTCCATCCAAGCCACCAGGGATTTTATGCCTTGGGCTTAGATTATGGTTCGTCAGGGTAGCCTTCCACCCTTTAGCATAGAGCTTGGTGTTCCAAAGGCCAAAAAGGGTTTTAGACCCTGGACCCCAGACATGTTCCAAGACTCTTTTACGTTATGTCGGACATGCAAGCCCTGCCTCAGCTTCTTCCAACACTCAGCTTTTTCCCAACACACATATTCACTAACTCAGGCCTCAGCACACCTTTTCGGGTAGGTGCTACCATCTGCCCATTTTATAATGAGGTAATAAAGGCCCAGAGATGTTAAGAAACTTGCCCAGGGCCATACAGTCAAGAAGTAAGGGACTGTATCAGTCATCTATGGCTTTGTAACAAATTACCCCAGGATGTAGTGGCTTGAAACAATATTTAATATCTCACAACTTCTGTAGTCAGGAATGCTGGCAGGGCTTAACTAGGTCTTCTGCTTCAAAGTCTCTGTAAACTAAAATAAACTTCTAAGCCCCTTGCTGACTGAATGGACTCCTTGTGGTCAAGTGTACCCCAGAAAAACCTTAACTCAGCTCCCAGCCATAATGAGATGTGAGGCCAGACACCTCATTCTACCCCTTCCCTTTTGTGGTTTAGACACAACTGACCGCCATTAATGTTAAAACAGAGAACGTAAAACTGGCAAATGGACTCTGTGGCAGTAAGAGACCAGATTGTAAACAGGACCCAAAGCCATGCTAGGCAAGGGTTAAGTCACACATCCCTACCCGTTCTTCTAACCGCCATGGGTTTTTCTTTTTCTCTAGCAACTAAACAAGCACTGGCCTTGAGATACATTAAACAATTCCAGTTCATCCAGCTCAGAGACATTGACTAACTGACCCCGTTCCACCGGCCATAACTACAGCTTTGACTTGAACTTACTGAAATCTCTTTGTAGTACTACAAAGAGCCTGTAGTACAAAGAGATTGATTTCAGTAACTTTCTCCTGACCATGAACTGGTCCTGGCTGGCTGCACACTTGGACGCCTTCATGTCCTGAAAAGACCTTTTGACATATAGGGTCTAACTGTAGTCCATTTAAATGTTAAGTCTCCATCCCAAAGTGAACATGGATGGTATGTTACACGAATATTTGTTCCGTACACATGTGCCAGGACCATCACGAATATTCATAGCTCCTCCTGTCACCTGTTCAATATGCATGTTTAGCCTACCAGTTCAACATTAAAGCTCCTGTCCCAGCTTCTCTTCCTCCAAGGTGTTTCTCTCTGGTCTTGGCTGGAGGCTGTGCTTCCCAGGCTGCAGGATGGCCACCTTGCAGGCTGAAACCTTTGCGAGAAACAAAGTCTCCTCTGTTTTCTAAATGTATTAATTGTGGTTGATATGGTTTGGCTGTGTCTCCACCCATATCTGATCTTGAATTGTAGCTCCCATCATTCCCATGTGTTGTGGGCGGGGCTTGGTGGGAGGTAATTGAATCATGAGGGCGGTGATTTCTCACACTGGTCTCATGGTAGTGAGTAAGTCTCACAAGGTCTGATGGTTTTATAAATGGGAGTTCCCCTGAACAAGCTCTCTTGCCTGCCACCATGTAAGACGTTGTTTTGCTCCTCATTCACCTTCTGCCATGATTGTGAGGCCTCTCCAGTCATGTGGAACCATGGGTCAATTAAACCTCTTTCCTTTATAAATTACCAGTCTCAGGTATGTCTTTATTAGCAGCATGAGAACAGACTAATACAATGGTTTTGTATTTTTAAAGTTAACATCTCTCAAGAAGTGGGTTGACTCAAGCCTCAACTAGGGCAAGATCTGTTTCCAAGCTCATGTAAGGGGTTGTTGACTGGATTAGGGTCCAAGGCAGTTGCTGGACTAAGGGCCCCAGTTCCTTGCTTTTCCAATACCACACCTTACTTCATCGCAGTAAGGCAGGTGTGAGGACTTTACCCAGCAGGCCCAAGGCCACGCTCCCTAAAAAGGCCTGAATGCAAGACTGGACCTTAGTTGGCCTCTGGGAACTTGGATTTTGGGAGTGTTCCCACCATCCCAACTGATACGTGGTTCACTGTACCTAAACTGTGTATGCAAACAATACGCCGAGTGCCTGCTTTCCTTGCCAGAGTCTGGAATGTTGGAGGTGTGAGACAGAAGGTGCCCACATGACCCCTGTAAGCTCCCTGAGCACTGAGTCTCTAATGAGCTTCCTTAAAAGACAACACTTTTCATGTGTAATCACAACTCACTGGGGGAATCAAGGGTGTCCTGTTTGATTCCTCTGGGAGAGGACTCTCAGCAGCCTGCACCTGTTTTTTTCTAGATGTTACCCCATGTGCCTTTCCCTTTGCTGCATTCATTCACGAGCCTTTTGTGTAATAAATCATAGCAGAGTAGGACTATGTGCTGAGTTCTGGGAGTCGTCATTAAACCCAGGGGTGGGTCTTGGGGACCCCAACACAGCACAAGAGTATCACCACCAAGACAGAAGTCGCAGTCTTCTATATAATCTCATTGGAAGTGACACCCCATCGTCATTCTATGAATTAGAAGCAAGTCACAAGCTGCAGCCCCCACACACAGGAAAATGCACCAGGACATGAACCCCGGAGACGCGGGTCAAAGGGGCTGTTGTGGAGGCCCACAGGCCACCGCGGCAGAGCCAGCAGTCACGCCCCTCACCCTCCACCCCAGGCTGCTCAGCATTCGCCAAAGTGAGCAAGAACAGAGACGTCCCAAACCCACTTCCTGAGAAGTAGCACTGGAGCGCCATTTGCTAGGGTGAAGCGTGTATATATACAATCCCAGACTTGTGGATGCCCAGTAAGAATTTTGTCCTCTGGGCTCACAGAGACACAGATCTCACTTTTGCAGCACTTAATCATTACTCACTTACTAAATGAATAGATCTAAGATTACCACGTTTTAATAGAGAGGGCCCCTGCCTTACAATTCAACTCATGACCTTTTGGCTTTATGGTGGTAGGAAAGCAACACATATTCATTAGAAACTGTACTTTGGATTTTGATCTCTACCTGGGCTGGTGATCTGGAGTCGATATCCTTGTGATGCTGGGCAGTGGTCCTGAGTTGCTCCATCAGCCACGTGATCACAAGGGTCAACAACCTCTGCAGAGGACTGTGTTACCAGATGATTTTCCCAACTGTGGCATGAACTGTTCTGAGCATGCTGAAGGTAGTCTAGGTGTACTTAATGCACTTTCATGTAGGGCATTTTCAACTTATGCTGGCCTTATCAACACATAATCCCATTGTAAGTTGAAGAACAACTGTATTTAAAATCTTGTCAACGTTGGCCCCAGTCCACATAGATCCCCTCCTCTATGAGGGGCAACCAATACTGTCAATTTCTTCTGTATCCTTCCAGTTATTTTACGCAAATTCAAGAGCACGTCTGTCTCTAAGCCTGCATATTTTCTCCCTTTACACAATGGCATCAGAATGCACATTCTTCTCCACACCTTGCTTTTTTCTCTTCGTGGTCACTGGACTCCAGGACACAGTGAGCTGCTTTAGCCCCTTTGCTGGCCACAGTGTCCGTTTGGGGGCTCTGCACCATTTGTATCCCAGCGCCTCCTCGTGGATGCTGAGGGGCTTCTGCTATTATCAACAACATTGCATCCAATGACTCTGCAGATGCATTTGACTCATCTGCGGGCCTGTGAAGTGGACTTGCTGGCTCAAAGTTGTCCTTTTTTATTTTAGGAAATTTACTTTATTCATCTACTCAACAGGTATGTCAAAGTTCAAAGGAAACAAAGAGTTTTCCGTAAAAAAGTTTTTGTCCCATTTAAGCACCCCCAGCAGAAGGCAACCGCTATTCCCAGCCCACGGGGCTGGCTACTTCAGAGAGGCCCTCATCATAGACAAGCCTGCCTGGGTGGAAGCGAAAAATCCTTCTTCAGCCAATGTCTTTTCTTCTGCAGTGCACTCTTTGGGAATCAGAAGACCCTTACCAAAATGCTGATTAGAGTTAGAGAAAGAAAACCTTCATGTTAGGAACAGCCTTCTCTTGAATGTTTCCTCAGGCTTATACATGCACCGTAACTGTCCACCTTATTTATCAAGTTTTAAGTTTTCTTCTCCCTGTGTGGTCTGTACTTGCTAGCTGCTGCTCTGTTGTCTTTGACCTCTGTGTCCAATGCTGGAGGCTGCTCTCAGGTGTCTGGTTACCCGGGGTTGTCTACTTTAACCAGGCAAGGTGCTCACGGGCAGTGCAGAGTGCGGAAGTGACTCCTCGCTTTGAGCGTAGCCACAGGGTGATAAGAGTGGGCCATTTCCCAGGAACCCTAAGGCCGCTATCTTACGGCTTTTCTGGAGCTGGACAGTTTCCCCAGAGAAGTATCTTCCAACAATCTCCTTCTATAGACCAAGATCTCATTCCCCTAAACGTTCTGGGGGCTAAGGGAGGACAAGGATGCCGAGAGCACTAACCCCATCCCCACACACCTGTGTGGCCCCCAGGTCCCCACCGTGCCCGGTGTCCCCAGTCCAGGGCCTGGACCAGCAAGTATCCTTTATCGATAATGGGGCAGGTACAAAGACACTGAAACTGACTGGAAACACTTCCCACTGGCCAATTCCGGGACAACCTGAGAACCAAAATAAATGACAGTAAAAATAAACAAATGATGGAATAAAATAGAATCCTTGAATCCATACTGATAGAAATGAATAAAGAAGTAAAGGAGAGAGGAGTGCTTATTCTATGTAGAATGAAAACTAATGATGTAGAAGGGATGAAAAACAGGGAAAAGTCATTTGTAGCTATCGCAGTAAAAAGTAGCTAAGGCAAATTATCAAGAAACACTAAAGCTGGCAGCTAAACGCTTGATGAGAGAGAGGAATATAGTCTTGAAATGTCTCCTTGCAAAATACTTACAAATTTTTCAGTGGAGAAACTCAGCAGGCAGACACCATATTAATAAAACAAAAAACAACAACAAAAAAACTTCACCACCACTGTAAAGAGAAAAACCATCATCAGCCTCCTGACACGATGCAGCAAAAAGAACACAGCACCACCACTGTGGTATTCCTGTCAAAAATGCACAAATCACAGGGACACATTAGACCAAACCAAAATGAAGCACATTCAGACTACCTGACCGCTATCCTGCAAAACTGTCTCAGTCATAAAATACAGACTGGGAACTGTTTCAGACTGGAGTGAACTTGAGACAAGACAGCCAAAGGCAACAGGTGTCACCCCAGACAAAAATTGGACATTGTGACTGCAAAAGACATTACCGGGCCGCTGGAGCGAGCTTGCTGGTTGACCTGCATCTGCATTTCTGACACCTATGCTGCGAGCTGTAAAGAGGGCCTCTGTTTCCAGGAAATACCATAGGAGCAAAAGGGTAACGGAACACGTCTGCAACTTACTGTCAAAGCGTTCAAAAAAAAAATGAGTGACATGCAAACACACCAGAAGATGCAAATGCAAATGCAGAGAAATGTTCAGTGGAGAATTTGGGCGAAAAAGAAACAGGAGCTCTTCACGACACAGAGCTTCAAAGTATTTCAGAGTGGAGACTCCAGAGACAAATCCACCAAAGGCAGTGTGTGGTCGGTGTTTGTACAGACCAACACACAAAATGAGGTAGACAGGGAGACGGCAGCCTTCACAGTAAAACTGCTTTCACTGGAGAAAATAAGGATGTATTCTAACACTGCCATTTAGCAGAAAGTCTGTTCTTTCTGCTTCCTAACAGCGAAAACAAGAATCACACGTATATATTTTATCATTAATGACTTTATTTAAATATTTCAAGGATCCCAACCCCATTTAAAAATAAAAATTGTAAAGCACTCCATTCAATAAAAGCACGTAAGTCCCCCTCAACAATAAGTATGACAATTCACGATACGGCTCTTACTCTGGGAGTTTATTTTACCCTTTATTCCAAAAGGCACAGTCATCTGAGGCCTCAGATACTAACCCCACTGTATGTTTATGTCACACCACTAATGTGCAACTCAATGGAATTATTAAAGCTTTTAACACACTTCCCCAACAATTTATAGATTCTTTCTATAAGCAATAATTAAAAAAATACTGGACCTTAAGACCAATACAGGCTTAACAAGAGACCTGAAATTTCTGCAAGGGGAGTTTTGTTTCTTGATAGAAGTACGACTTCTGAAAGTCTATTCCCAGCAACAGAAAGACTAGACCCAGCTTGGCCAAAGAAACAAAGTAAAACGAGTGATTTCTAACACGCTAAAAGAATACGTTTTCATCCGCTCCACAAGAAAGCAGTCCTGGTCATTCAGAAGGCTCCTATCGTCCCACCAGTCTGCAGTCATTAGAAATATATGCTTCACAGGCCACAGGCTTGTTCTGGATTCGGTTTCAGACACCAGTGACATGAAGAGGCCAGTTTTGCGTGTGAGGGATGTGGGTCCCCACTGCCTTGGGCCTGTTCACCGGGGTGGGTGGACCCCCGCAGGGTCACAGCCTGCTGTCACGTCCGGACTGTTGGCCTCTTCTGCATCCGGGCTGTTGGGCTCTCCTGCTCTCTGTCCCTCAGGCACCTCATTCTCTGGCTGTCCGGTGCTGGCTGCACTCTCATTGGTGAGGATAACCCCTTCCTTCTTCTTTTCTCCCAACACCTCCAGCCCCATCATCCTGAGATAATGAAGCCGCTCATTCTTGGGCACAAAAGTTCGAATGGAGGCCTTTCCCCGCCATCCACATAAGACGATGGGGCACTGCAGAGCGTCTGGATTCCTGCAAGTGAAAGTGGCTTCATGCAGAACATTAAACATTCCCATAACTAAATCGAACGAGATATAACATGCAACTGCTTAACAAAGAAGACCACAGAAAACCTGTACCCACAAAACTCCCCAAAACTACTAGGAGGACATTTTCATCTGTGATCCAACGGGCAGGTTTTCTCAAAGGGAGATTAGCTTCCTTCTTTGTGTCCTGAATAAGATTCTCACCCTCACTTTCACCTTGCCTCTTTAAGTTCACAATGGAGTAGGCCCCAAATCTACAGATTTCACACACACTTTCAGTGCTGGAATTTCTACATACTTCCCGCTCAAACTTAACTTACTGTCCCCCCACCCTGTGTCACCTCACCCCACTAAATGAGAAGCGTTTCTCGACAGGCTCCTTAAGTTTCCTAAGTGAACTGGGGAGACTCAGCCCCTAGCAGGGCTGCCAGAGCAGGACCCAGGACCACCCATCCTTTTGATTCTCAGCATTTTGCATGATTTGTTCTGTAGGGACCCCACATGGCAATCTGAGCCCTGCTGGGCACACAGTGCTCATTTCCGTTCCCAGCATACAGTGTTACCCACAGTCAAAAACATCCCCGCCTCTCTGAACCTGCTCCGACCCCCGCTACCTTCCAGGCTCCACCTGTCCAGCCAGCTGGCACCAATGCCCCAACAGAGATGGAAGCCACTATTTCCAACCTCTCTCATGTTACCTAATTTCTTTCATACGGGACTCTGAGCTAGATTTTAGGTTCCTAATGGCCATGTTTAATCATCTTTCCATTTTTCCTAATGTAAAGCAGGGGCACTACGTTGGTTTTAAGAAGTGAGAGGAAAATATAAGAAATTCCCAATTCCCATCTTCTTTAAAAAAAAAAAAAAACAAAAACAAAACAAAAAAAAAAAAAAACATTATTCCTGAAGTTGACTTTTCACCTGTGTATTTCACCAAGTAGAAAAGTTTAAATATGGAAAAGTGAATCCACACCTTAAAATATCCCAATGTTTTCTACGTGGGCCACATGGGACTGTTATTTTAAAAACCATTTCTGTGTCTTTACTCAAACTCTTGTAAAAACACCCAGAAGCCATCAATCACTAGATGCTCCTGCCCCTTCACCATCCAGACACCATCCGCCTCCAGCAGGCCCCCAGGGTGCCCATGCGCACGGCCTCACTGACTCCACAGCCCATCCATCTGCTATCCCTTCACCAAGTGCCTGCCCCTCCCACCTCGGCCCCTACCTGTCCTCTCTCCACATGGCAGCCTGACAGCCTGAACTCTGAGGACATGCGGCCCCTCGGCCTCCCTGCCAACCTCTTACCTGTCCCTCCTCTTTCCCTCCTTGGCTGGGCCTGCCCCGACCCCCAGCTTGCTCCTACTCAGGATCTGCACTGTGGTGGTTCCTTCAAGCTAGCACTGGATCCCCAGTCTAACACTAACTTTCCAAAGAAATCTGTACAGTGGTTCTACCTATTCACTCCCCCAAATCCCAGTCAGCCCTGGACCCCATTTTATTGCCTCCTCTCAGAAATGGTGTTTCATGTCACCAAGAGGGAGCTGTTGCAGGTGAGATCCTAATTCTGCCATTCATGAGCTGAGGAGCTCTGAGCAGGCCACCTAACTTTCTGTCCCGGCTTCCTCCTCTGGCAAGTGCTGCCAAAACCAGCACCTGCTCCCCCAAGGTCCCCCATGAGGATGCAGGGTGAATACATGCAAGCAGCATGGAGCAGTGGTCCCGTGGGGACCATGAGCGTGAGCGTGAGCAAATCCCATGCTCCAGCCCTAGCACTCCTGATGCAATAACATGTCAGCAATACACACGGTTGAACCAGCCATGAGGACGAAAGAACGGAACCTCACTCAACTGTCCAATCTTTACACTTACTCTGTACAACAGAGAAATTTTCACTGGTTTCTAATGCTTAAAAAATAAGTACTATGCATTTTATTCTCTATAAGTAAAACTTAATTTAGCCTGAGCTGAGTGTTCTATGAAACAGTATCTTCATGATGACCTATAGGAATGTTTTGGTTCTCAAGTTTTCACAAGGTTACTTCTGAGGAACAATCATAAAAGGCCTGAAGAAGGTCCCCACCTTCCCAAGTCACTTTCCTCACCAATGAGAACACTGTAGCTAATGACAAGGCGTGTGCATCTAAGGACAGGGCTTGTACTGACTTACGCAGAATCTGGTTCATACTTCAGCACGATGCTTCCCTTTGCTGGAAGAGAAAACAGACACACATTTGCCAAGTTTTCCAGGTAGTGGATGTGTGCGCTGAGCACGTTTCTGCACCTAGTGATGTGTTAGGTATTCTGAAGAAAGAGAACAAATAATCTACATTCTTGGCCTCAAGTATTTAGATGGTGAAAAGAGGCCGTCTGGACACATGAACCAAGTCCAAATGACGCAGTAGGGACGATCCAGACGAGGACCGAGGCAAAAGACATTCAGCGACTTCAAGGGATGTCACCTGACAAGCCACTCTGAGAAGCAAGGAGGCTGGGGATTAACTGCTGGTTCATTCTTCAAAATTCAAGATTAAATAAATGTAACACCAACTCCCAGAATGGCATGAAATACATAAAAATTGTCTAAAACAATACTCCAATCATCTAAGTGCAGGATTAAGAGAAAACCAATATAAACAGTTCCCTTATCCTTTACAAGAATCTCTACTTTAAATTGTGGTTCTTGCCTGGAGACGGCAGCAGGAGACAGACTCCACAGAGCAAGTTTTATATCCTGAAGGAACGCCAAGTTTTAAACGCAAATAAGAGACATAACAGCAAGAAGTGATTCATGTACTTTTGATCAAATTGAGCCAAAAATATTAAACAGCAAGTTATTTAAAAAAATAAACAAGAATGAAGACAACAGAAAAACAAAATTAGAAGAGCTTGGAGAAATGATTTTTATGCTTAGGGGAAAAGGTCACTGGAGTGATGTGAAGTGGAAGTTGATGAAATATAAAAGCAGCAATATGACCAATAATCTACTCTGGCTGGCTAGCAGAAAAGTCAGAACCGCTGGCAAGACTCTGACTTTGCTCTAACACAGGAGATTAAAATCTGCATGTTAGCAAGTCTTGTGAGGCTGTGTACGTTAAAAAAACAAATTTACCGGCCGCGGGCGGTGGCTCACGCCTGTCATCCCAGCACTTTGGGAGGCCGAGGCGGGCGATCACGAGGTCAGGAGATCGAGACCATCCTGGCCAACACGGTGAAATCCCTTCTCTACTAAAAATACAAAAACTAAGCCACGCGTGGTGGCAGGCGCCTGTAGTCCCGGCTACTCGGGAGGGCTGAGGCAGGAGAATGGCTGAACCCGGGAGGCGGAGCTTGCAGTGAGCCCAGATTGCACCACCGCACCACCGCACTCCAGCCTGGGCGACAGAGCGAGACTGGGGCGCGGGGGGGAACAAAAACAAAAACAAATTTACCCACGCACAGAGACCTACTTCCACCCACCCCCGACCTACTGACAGGCAAGTGGGTCAAGAGCTCTAGCTGCCGGCCTTGCTAGGGCTGCTCACAGGCCGACCCCTCCTCTCCCTGGACTCCCTGGCCCAGCAAGGTGAGCGAAGGCCAGCCCCGCACGCCACACAGACACACCACAGGCTGCTGGGCAGCAGCGGGGTGCCACCAGGGCCTGGGGAAGTACAGCAACCCCAAGATAGCTTTGACCCTTAGCATTCTGAATTATCAATCAGGGATCTACAGAGCCCTCTGGAAATTGATGTAACCATAAATAAATTGAAAAATATGACTGATAAATATGCCCCAGGGTACACCACGTGTATTTCTGCCATCCTTTTAAAAGGGAATACAAGCTACCTGTCTATGCATTTCAAACTACTCACCCAGGTCCTTCGCTTGACTGTACGTCTCACTGCTGAGTTTTCTAAAAAAGGGATTTTCCTGGGTCAATAGTATCTTAACATCTTCCATTGATACAGTAATAATTCTTGAATTAATAAATGGATACAATGTATATATTCCCTGTGTGAATAAAGAGAAGGGGTATCATGATGTCATTCACCAGCAACAGCAGCCTGCTCTCCGGCTACGGTGGCGTCGAGCTCTCACTATGGCCCCTCCTCTTGGACACGTGTGGAACCTGCCCCTATGAGGGGAAACCAGCACCCTGGGTGAGCTCAATAACCTCTGAGGGTCAAGTGGCTGGTAGGTGCCAGCCAAGCCCTGAGCCACTCAGACCATCTGGCTGACCAGAAAGCCCATCTACTCCCAACTGCTTCGGTCATCTGTGGCTACTGCTGTTTAAATCCACTTCCAAAATTACCTCCTGTGCCAGCCGGAAAGCACAGTCAAACTCTTCACCACTGTTATTTCGACACCAGACTTTTATCCCTGTGTTAATAACCTTCAAGTAAAAAAAAGATGAGTAAGTAAATATAACATGAAACACAGAGATGAACACAGGACCACCTCCTGCAAGGACGCTGGGCCACATGGAGCAGCTGTCATGAAATGGGAAAGGAGAGGAGAAGCAGAAACCCCCTGAGAAACCCCGGTAAGAACCAACTGATACTCGCAACTTGTGTTTACGTCGTTTAGAGGACAGTAAAACAAATGAAAGAAGGGTCCCCAAATGGCCAAATGCTAAGGGAAGTGTCTCAAAGGACAAATCCCAAGGGTCGAGGCAGCAGGACTCGCAGCCTCTAGGCCCTCGGTGCCTTCTCTGCCCAGGAGGGCGGGCTGTGAGAACTACACCAAGGCTCACCCGGCTGTGGGAACGGGGCACAGAAAAGACACAGGCCACCAGATTTGGGACTCTGGTAGGAACCACTCAGCCCTGTGCCAGTCAACAGCTCTGAAATCACAGGGCAGGCTCAGGGACCCACAGCCGTCGCTACAGGTGGGGATGGCAAATGCCAGGGTCTGCTCCAAAGGAAACCTAAGCGGCTGTGAAAAGCCACACGCATCCTCAATCACACAGCACTCGGCGTCTGTGTGGCAGGCACCTTCATCTTCTCGCTGTTGTTCAGCAGCACGTTCCGCAGCTCCTTAGAAACCATGTAGAGCTGCCTTTTCTTCCCTTCTGTAGTCCGAGTCAGTAAATTCATCCTCGGGAATGAAGGGGCCAAAGCATAAAATTTCCTGCACACAGAAACAGTGTTGTTTACACACCAGGAGTTCAACATCTGGTAGACTGTTTCTAAACACCTTATTCTCCTCCTCTAGAATTCACTCCCTAAAACTGCAGTGTGGTTCAAGGGCACTGGGCTCTGTTCTGGACTCCAGCTTCTAAACGTCATCCACTTCCACCTGAAACCCCCACGCAACATTTATTTGGGGCACGACTTGATCAGAAACCTAAATTAACAAGTGCAGCTTCTCTCCCTTGGCCGCTACTCCAATGACAACGACCTGGTAACACTACTTCCGAGACTTTTTTTTTTGAGACGGAGTCTTGCTCTGTCGCCCAAACTGGAGTGCAGTGGCGTGTTCTCGGCTCACTGCAACCTCTGCCTCCCGGGTTGAAGCGGTTCTCTTGCCTCAGCCTCCTGAGTAGCTGTGATTACAGGCACACACCACCCGACTAATTTTTTTTTGTATTTTTAGTAAAGACGGGTTTCACCAGGTTGGTCAGGCTGGTCTCGAACTCCTGACCTCGTGATCTGCCCGCCTCGGCCTCCCAAAGTGCTGGGACTATAGGCGTGAGCCACCGCGCCTGGCCGAGACTTACTTTTTAATAGACTTTTACAAATGGATGCAAAAGACCAGTTATGCAAAAGACAGTAAGTGACCGCCCTGGTAAATAGATTCTAAAATTCAATGAATAAGAAAGAAATGAATGTCAGACTTATCCTAAACCCTTTTCCTCTATGTTCTGTCTATGTTGTCCCTAATTAGCCCCCACATACGCGGCTCTTCATTTTCCTACAGAAACTGAACTAGACAGCCTTGGCCACTAGTCTATATAGTCAACTCAGCAATTTAGGTTCAGGATCACAACTAATTTAGATTCATAATCTAAATAATCAGTTTTTTTAATCTATCATGTTTACAACGTTTACTTTCTCCTAAAATTGAAAAGTTGAGTAAATAACCTCCAAAGTTTCATCCTACTCTAATATGCAGTTAAAAAGGTTAAAAAAAAAGCTAGAGAGCTACATACAAAACAATGGTTACATGTGATCAGCTGTGCATTTGATACTCTATAGTCAATTTCTTTAAATGAATAATTAAAAAGGCTGAATCCTTACTCAATAGGTGGAAATAATGGGTCATCTTCAGGAATAAATACAAATGGGTCTTCTTTAAATCCAAATAACTTCATTTTCTTTGATGGAGGAGGACTAAAAAGGGAATCAGGATGAGACAAATCAATCTGTAATGGGTGGTAACCTTCAATACCAAAAGCACATTCTTCCTTTCCGTCAGTTCTGTGCAACATGGGGTTTGCAGCAGCAGATGCTGACACCTCCCAGCTTCCACAGGGTCCATTCCTCACACTGCATGTGCCTGACACCACACATGCACTGCCCCCTCAAACCCACCACGAAGTGGCTCTGGGATCCCATTTAATCCAAAAGGACTGTGAAGACACCACCAGAGTGTTAGATCAAGACATAACCCCCTTTCTTACCCACACACGCCATCTTTCTTATTGCCATTATTCTCTAAATCCTCAGCTGCATGAGCTATTTCTGTGTCACCAGTTCCTGTGAATGACGGACTTTCCAGCTTAGAGGGATCTGCGGGTTTCCCTTCTGCGGGACCTGCAGGGCTCAGCTGTGTGCTTTCTCTGGTCTCTGCAGATTTGCCCTGCAGCTGTCATAGAGAACAATTTCACTGACACACAAAGAGCAGCATTCTTTGTGCTGCTACGAAAAGTTAAAAATAACAAGCTCACAAAATCCATCAGTTCTATTTTTCCTACAGCATGGTATGCAGAGAAAGACAACAGAATTTTTTTAATGTGTCATGTTAAATCTATTTGCTATTATAAACAAAAATTCATGGACAGTTTCTTTGGAGTTAAAGCTGATTCTACCTTAATCCCACAAAGAGCATATATAGCCTGTTCCTTAGCAGAGGCTTACACCACCAGCTTGTTCTCGTGTGAAAATGCTTATCGTGCATTCTGCTCTGGGTAAGGCACACTGAAGGACACAGTGCGCCAAGCACGATTTCTAAAATACCCGGCGAGGCAAAAAGACAAGTATATATATAACGGGAAAGGAGGGTAGGAACTGTTCCTGGGCACCTGGACAAACTGCCACAGGAACTAGAAGACAGAGTGCCCCAGGCACCAAGGAAACACCTGCCAAAGAACTTCTGAATTAGGGCCATGGTATAATTTAAATTTGGCTTTGGGAATGAGCAAAATGTTTTACTTTTATTAAAGATCTTGAAAAAATACGTGTCCTTTTTAACAAGTCACAAAATTGATAAAAGTCGTAATTCCTCAGTCCCTATGAAGTAAGTTTCAAAAATAGGATTATTTCAGCACAGGCAAGTTCATTTTATTCAGAGCCACAAAGCTACTAAGCAGAGAAGCTGGGAGCATCCCAGGGAACACATTTTATTTCCATGTTAATATAATGTAAAAAAGCAAAAAACAAAACAGATGAACCCCAAGCCTGTAAGCAGGTCAGTGAGGGCACACACCCCTCCTGTCCAACCTTAGCTTCTCCCAAAGGGGCGTTCTTGTCGAGTCCAAGGGCACGTTCTCCCATCTCTGTTCTACCTCAACCACCTCATTCTGGACCTTCAAATACCAAGGTCAGTGTCAGCTTCCCTGGCCTGACTTCTAGCCGAGTGCTTACAGGCCTCAGCACCGCAAAAGATCACGGCGTCCTGACCACGGGGACTCTACCTGCGTTCCCAGTAGGACCAACAGCAGCACAGGCCATGCTAGCACTAGATCTATTGAACTAAATGAATAAGAAACTGACATAGTAACAGAAACAGAGAAGTATTCGTATTACTTAAATGAGAAAATGACAATAAGTTGTTCTAAAAAGTAAGATTATACATAAGGGACGAACTGAAAAAAATGTCAAAAACCTTTCTACATAAGTATTAACACGTCAGAAACGTCAATGTAATCCCCAATGCAGGCCAACCTAAAGCATGCGTCTCTAGGACAGGCTCCTCTGTGACTACACTGTGCTGTGCAGCTGGGCAATCACCAGCCTGTGGGCACTGACCACTTAAAATATGACAAGTGCAAAGTCTAAAAAAACACAAGCTACTGAAACCTAGTATGAGTGAATGCAAAGTATCTAATACTTTACAATATAATTTCTTACACTGATTCCATGAAAATAACATTCCATCAGAGTTAAGATACCTTGTGAGACTTTTAGCCTCAAAGTGAAACACTTTCTAACTGGACAGAAAAACCCTGGTGACGGCAGAAGTGCAGTCGCTCTGCCAGTCTGAGGCTGTACGTTCCAACGTTAATCGGCACAAACTGTGCCCCAGAAAAAGGCTGGAGCTCTTTGCGGAACTGTTTCCTTTTTGTTCCTCCATAGGCTGAGCTTTTCTGTCCTAATTTTCAAGCATGGATCTTAAAGAAATAGAGACTTCCAGACTTTGATTCCAGGCCAGGTTCTATCGTCGGGGAAGGCAGATTTATGAATAACTAATGCTGGCGTGATACAGGTGAGACAGCATGCTTTACAAAGGACTGTGTGTCAGGATGAAGGCAACACTCTTTCTTCACCACTCTGCTTCCTGGCCCGCCTCGGAAAGCAACCAGCAGGCAGTTTAGATCCATCACAAACAGGCCAGGCTGCATCTTTCCAGCCAGGTCTGGACGAGGCTGTCACCGTTCCTCGCAGTCAAGGTGAACCCGGGCTGGCTTGGGGTCAGCAGAGCTCTGCTGTCATCGGTGAAATAAGCCACTCACAAGGACTGGAGCACAGACACCTGGGGCTTCCAATTCAGAGCTACCGAGCAATTTTTCATGTCTTTTCAACTTTTATTAAATAACTGGATTTACAGTGTGGCAGGAATACATTCCCCCAAACACTGACTTCTCCACGTAACTATCACCTGTGAGAAATTTCTGCTTTTTGGAAAACTTGATATTTAAATGAATGTCCCCCTCATTCAGGCTCAGCTCTCCTGCTGCCCACAGGAAGTAGCTCTTCTTTCCTCTGCACTTCTACGACACTCCGGCTAGTTCTTGTCTTAAATGTACGAGATCAAATGTTATGTCATTTTGGAAAAAGAAAAACTCACCTTTGGCTGACGTTTATTCCACGGCATTGAAGATTTTTTCACCAATACTGCCACAAAAAACCCTCCAGTATTCTGATGATGGGGTAATATCCTAAGGCTAAACATATATATATATATATAAAATCCACACTTCTGAAATAATCAAAAATGCATTCTTTTACTATTAAGACAAATACTGCAAAGATGATGCAAGAGAAAAACCATGTCTTCAACCCTCACTCATAGAATGGCCAATATATAAACTTAATTTTATTTTATTTTATTTTTTTTTTGAGACAAGGTCTGGCTCTGTTGCCTAGGTGGGAGTGCAGTGGCATGATCTCGGCTCACTGTAGCCTCCACCTCCCGAGCTCAGGCAATCCTCCTGCCTCAGCCTCCCAAGGAGCTGGGACTACATACAGACATGCAACATTCTGCCTGGTTAGTTTTTTTTTTTTTTTTTTCTGTAGAGATGGGGTCTTGCCACATCGCCCAGGCTGGTGTCAAACTTTTGAGCTCGAGTGATCCACCAGCCTTGGCCTCCCAAAGTGCTGGGGATTACAATCATGGGCCACTACACCTGGCCCACTTTGTAATCTTTAAAAAGTTCATGAAGGCTGGGCATGGTGGCTCATGCCTGTAATCCCAGCACTTTGGGAGGCCGAGGCAGGCAGATCACCAGAGGTCGGGAGTTCGAGACCAGCCTGGCCAATGTGGTGAAAATCCATTTCTAATAAAAATACAAAAATCAGCCAGGCATGGCGGCAGGCACCTGTAATCTCAGCTACTTGGGAGGCTGAGGCACGAGAATTGCTTGAACCCAGGAGGGAGGTTGCAGTGAGCCGAGATTGAGCCACTGTACTCCAGCCTCAGCGACAGTCAGACTCTGTCTAAAAAAAAAAAAAGTTCCTGACGTACCCTAAGCATTACCATTTACATTCTAGCCAATTCCAGTATTAATAAATGCTCAATGCCAGCAACTAACAGGCAAGAGAGCCATACTGGCAGGGAAGTTCACACACATGGGGTTGCCCCTGGCACAGCCCAAGCCTCACAGCAATGTCACCTGCTGCCTCCAACTCACCCCAACAAGACCCACCAGCTCACCAGGGACGGGGCTTAACCTTCCCGCTCCCCACACCTGGAGGCCCCACCAACTCACCATCGCTCCAGGTGCATGGCCTGCAGCTTTTCCGGGTCTTTCGGAGGGAACATGGTGGGTCGGATCTGGGTATGTCTGCTGTGAGGAACAGTGTCCCAGTCTGTAAACCACTGCCCATCTTTCGTCATTACCTGCAGAACCACAGGGTACATTCCAGATTACTAGCACTATCCAGTAACAAAAATCACAGGGTAGGAGGGTCCATTCTCTCAAAGGTAACGAATGGTCATTCTCATTCGCTCCAAAGACAGGAAGATTATTTGCCAAGACAAAACAAGACAATCTTTACAGAAAATCCCCAAATTATTAATACATAAATTCTGTTAAGAACAAAGATGAAATACATTTATTCTAAAAACCAGTATAAGCATGATAAAATAACATTTTCCATCTAGTTATTTCTTTTTAAACAAGCCCCAGGCTGTTTCTGGCCTAAAATTGTAATGAATTATTTCACATTGGAAACAAGACTTGAATCCCAGCTCAATTTAAAAAATAAAATAAAAAAATTAAAAAAGCAAAGCTACCCTTACAGGAATGAGAGTAAAGGAGTTTATTTCTGTACATTGAGTAGAGAAAACTTTTCCACTGCCAGGAATAAACATGCCACTTGTCATGAAATGTGTCATGAAATAACACTCTGAAATGGATTCTAATTTCATTTATGGATTAGTATTTCATAAAATACTAAGATGTAGTATTTACTCAAGTTACCCACACGTGAATGCTTTGAAACTTGACTCTACTTCGGTGATGCTGCACCTACTCTTTAGAATGAAAGTTCTCGAGGAAAGGTTACCTTCCACTGTGTGATTCCAGGCATCCACTTCAGCCCTGGCAGTTCATCAGACACATCAGCAAGCTCCAAAGCACCTGTATAGCAAAAGCATGGACGTCTTTTGTTTTTCAAAAAAGTATAAATACTATGCCCAGTGAAAAAAACCAGACACAGATCACATATTATGATTCCATGTACAGAAAATGTCCAGGGAAGGCAAACCTATCGACAGAAAGTGGATGAGTGGTTGATGTGGCTCGGGTGGAACGGGGAGCAAGTGCTGTTGGCCAGGAAGGGTCTGCTAGGGTGACAGGAATGGCCTAAAGCTGGACTGCAGTAAGGGGCTGCCAACTAGGTAAACTTACTAAAAATCACTGAACCGTACACTTAAAATGAGCGAACGTTAACAATATGTAAATGACACCTCTAAGTTGTTCCAACAACAGGGCATTGAGGAGTCCTGCCACGAACGCGAGACTACTCCGCAAGAAGATAACCAGGAGGCTGGGCTGCAGGACGCCTGCTCCGTCTCCCCATTCCAGTGCACACCAGGGCGATGCTGTGGGTCCTCATGCAGGCATGTCTAACAAACACCCCAGAGCAATGCTGAAAATGAACTGTGGGAATTTTTAAACCTCAAGTTTGTGGTCCCAGGAAGTTTCCTAAAATTGCCCATCAGGACACAGTCAGCCCGATTTTAAAAACAATGCAGTAATAGCTGTGAACACACACTGGCCTTAAGTGTCCATACCAGTGACACAACAAGAAGCTATAAGGTGAGGCCATTACAGGAAACTGGTGAGACCAGCTACTAGCACAGATACTGATGTGACAGCCTCTCAGCAGAGGAAAATTCAACAAATCTCCCAGAAAATACAAAAATGGAACAACGACAAAAACAAAGCAGAAGAATCCCCAAGACGGAGAGCAGCAGTAAGACACCTCTGAAGCAAGCACTGGACTGATTGCTGCCATCATTTCTGCATTCTCTTCCTTTTAAAAGCTAACACTAAATGACAGTGCAGGCAAACACTGACGGGCTTCTCCACCAAACACTGTCCGGGGCCTCATAAACAAGCAGGGCAGGCATCAGGTGTTACCTCACCATCCCAGCACCTGGGTTGGAAGCTGTCAGTGCTGCCCCATGTTGCCCTTTCTCCAGTAAAGCTGTTGAGCACTTTCAGGTGGGGAACGTACCCTACTCCAGTCAAAATCACCAGCAACCACCTACTCTAAGGCTCAGCCAAGGTCTGCTTCTTCCTGGATAGAGCCATATCCATGCACACCACCTCTGACAGAGGAATGGTAGGAAGCATCTCCAATGCGGTCTGAAGTCCTCCACACGCAGAAAGCTGGCTGTGACGTCATACTGCACACCGGGCCCCCACATGCAGAAAGCTGGCTGTGACGTCATACTGCACACAGGCCCCCACACGCAGAAAGCTGGCTGTGACGTCATACTGCACACAGGACCCCACACGCAGAAAGCTGGCTGTGACGTCATACTGCACACACCCCCACACGCAGAAAGCTGGCTGTGACGTCATACTGCACACACCCCCACACGGAGAAAGCTGGCTGTGACATCATACTACACACAGGCCCCCCCTACACAGAAAGCTGGCTGTGACGTCACACTGCACACCGGGCCCCCACATGCAGAAAGCTGGCTGTGACATACTGTACACAGGCCCCTACACACAGAAAGCTGTGACATCATACTGTACACAGTACCCCACATGCAGAAAGCTGGCTGTGATATCATACTGTACACTGGTCCATGCTGGAAACCCACGTGTCTAGTAAGAAAATGAATACAGAATAGGAGACCCACTGAATGAATTAATTCATTTTTGACACTTGCTAACAGGAGAAACTACTATCACATACTGGAATGTTAGGTGAAAAAGTAAGGTATTTAGATACACACAACACAATCAAAACTATTCAACACAGTGAAGACTAGAAGTTGCAAAAAGCAATGTAGTTACTCGAAGGAAAAGAATCCATGTACCTTTTTTCTAAATATGAATGCCCTTACACATAAAACCCACTGGCCAAACGGTGCTGGCTGTTCTTTGAAATCTCCTATGGGGAGGCAGAAGCCAGTCCCTGACCAAGAACTCCCTCCACCCGCAAGGTGTCTCCCCTGGCATCTCAGAAAGCTAAAATGATTCCAAAATTTGAATAAAGAACCTGAGCACACTCTTTCTTCTCGTCTTGCAGTGAAGCTTGCCCTTAGAACAAAGTTCAAATGTATGTCACAGTCTAACACCTTCTGTGCCCTGTGATGATGAGGAGACAGGCCTCATGTTAAAGGTGAGTATTTGAAAGCACATCATCTGCTCTACTGGTAATAAAGGTGCAATTCTGGCCTTGGTGTGCCTTGCTCCATTATCTTATTTGTCAACTGGTTCAGAACCTGGACAGGGAAAGAGGGCGTTATTTACTGGGCTTTCAAAAGAAAGCCTGCCAGGCCGGGCATGGTGACTCACACCTGTAATCCCAGCAGTTTGGGAGGCCAAGGTGGGCAGACTGCCTGAGGTCAAGAGTTTGAGACCAGCCTGGCCAACATGGTGAAACCCCATCTCTACTAAAAATACAAAAATTGGCTGGGCGTGATGGCACATGCCTGTAGTCCCAGCTACTCGGGACACTGAGGCAGGAGAATCACTTAACCAGGGAGATGGAGGCTGCAGTGAGCCGAGATGGTGCCACTGCACTCCAGCCTGGGCAACGGAGTGAGACTGTTTCAACACAAAACAAAACAAAAAAGCCTCCCACCTCGCAAACACACATAGACAGACATACAGCCAGCTAGAACCACAAATCTGATGAAGTCTGAAAAGATTCGCAAGTGTTCACTCAGAAAACCAGCAGTAACATTCTGAATACAAGAAAAATACAGACACTCCAGCCTGGGGAACAGAGCAAGACTCCA
>NW_016826183.1:1347480-1379008 GCF_001698545.2 Rhinopithecus bieti
TTTTAAAAAAAAAAAAAAAACAAACCCCCCAGCCGGGGGAAAAGAGCAAGACCCCATCTAAAAAAAAAAAAAAAAAAAAATGCTTCCCATCTTGCAAACACACTATACAGACAGACATAAAGTCAGCTAGAGCCACAAATTCAGTGAAGTCTGAAAGGATTGGCAAGCATTCACTCAGAAAACCAGCAGTAACATTCTAAATACAAGAAAAGGAACCAGCCAGCCAGTCTGAAAATCAGAAAGACCAATGAAAATCCACAAGCAAGAAAGGTTTCAGACCGATGAAGACGAACCCATCAGTACCCCAGGACAATCCCATCTGCTCGTCCCTCCTCACAGTCTTGATCACCAGCATTCCCATTTTCTTTTTCACCCTGCAGCTCTTCCTCACTGCCCCGTGCCTGGGTCACGCTTGCTCACTCTTAACTTTCCAATGCCGTGCACTGTGTGTGAGGTTCTGTCCACTCTTCCCCGACTAGAGATCAGTGGGTTTTCAGGAGAATGATGCCTCCCCACTGTTGCTGCAAAGAGAGACCCATGGGAATGAGAACCAGAACTTGGATTCAACCTGCTTTCAGATGACAACCCCTCACGAAGCCACTCCTTCAAACACTGGCATGTTCAGGAAACAGGAGAGGGTGGCAGAAAGCATCAGAGCTCCAGGCAAGTAACCCCGTCCTACAGCACAGCCAGCCCAAAGAGCACATAGCGTGTTCTCTGAACGGTGACAATTTCGTGGTAATGAGACAGGCAAACGGCAAGTATCTCAAATGTGAGGAAAGTAAAGCCTGGTGGACTCAGGTCAGCAAGTCCTGCCTGCAAAGGATGACTCCAGCCACGAGTAAGGACAGGCCTGTGTGGACAAGAGCCTCTCTCGCCTAAGAACTTAGGAGACCTGGCTTTTGGTCCCAGCTACAAGCTTACAACAGAAAAAGGGGAAAAATTAACCACCTAGAGTACTTAACTAGGCAACAGAGACTTAGAGTAGCAAACGCTTACAGAATCTACAAACATTTTAAGTTAAGCAGCACAAGATGGGCTGTGACCGCTCACCCCAAGTTAAGAAAGCCGCTCACCGAGAAACCGGGAGAAGCTGTCTTTAAAAAAGACAAAGCGTACCAGCAAAGAATGCAGTGAGAACGCCCAGGAACTGGGGCTCGCCCTCAAGTCTGAGTCGTAAATGGCAACTAGGCATGCAAATTAATAAATGCAATCCATTTTCCTTCTCAGGGATCTGAAAGCAGACTGTGGCAAGGGAAATAGGAGGTGTTTGTGCTGTTCAAGCTGCCTGGAATCATGGTTTTCTAAATTCCTAGCTAATGAACACAAAAATCTGAGCAGGATTCAACAGTCCTAACAACCGATCCCAAATCACACTTGAAGGAGTAATTTCACTACAACTAAACTATTACGTCCCCCATGCTCCCCCTCACACACCTTTTGGAATAAAGTATCACCAACACCATGGCAATTATGACCATGCAAAAAACATCATCCAGAAATGACATCTTTACAGAGGTCTACGTAAGCACAGGAAAATAAACACTACATTAAATTCCAGCTTAAAGGACTGTGAAGGCATCAGCAACCACAGGGCTGAGGGCACAACCCAGACCAGCCAGTCGCCGAGGGGAGCCTCACTGGAAGGATGGCAGTGGGTGGGCACTGCCCAGAAAATGCCTGTCTCACTGGCGATGCACCAACTGACTTCACACACATGGCTATAGGAAACACAGTTAAGTTTGAAATTTCTCATTATTGACCCTAAGGAGAATATGATGGGAAAAGTTAACATTTTGGCAAAACATAAAAGGAGAAATATTTTCTATCAATACACTGGAGAAATACGTTGCTGTTTCAGAATATTCTGCATTATCTGTCGGTCCCTCAGTATAAAACTGTATGAGGTGACCTCACACCCACTAGGATGGCTACTAACAACAAAGAGCCCCAGATAAGAAGTGTCCCTGAATGTGCAGAGAAATTGGAGCCCTTGTGCACTGGGTGTAGAAACATAAAATGATGCAGCCACTGTGAAAAACAGCATGGTGGGGACCCCTAAAATTAAACACAGAATTACTATATGATCCTATGATCCAGCCATTCGACTTCTGAGCATATATCCAAAGAATTGTAACCAGGGTCTTGGAGAGAGATCTGTATACCATGCTCACAGCAGCATTGCTCACAACAGCCAAAAAGTGGAAGAAACCCAAATGTCCATCAACAGATGGATGGGTAAACAAAATGCGGTTTATATAAACAACAGAATAGTGTTCAGCCTTAATAAGAAATGCAATTTTGACACACACTACAACACAGGTGAGCCTTGAGGACACTGCAGTAAGTTAAATAAGCCCCCAGTCACGAAAAGACAAATACAGTATGATTCCGCTTCTGTGAGGTCTAGAGTAGTCAAATTCACACAGACAAAAAATAGAATGGTGGCGTGAGGGGCAGGGAAGAAAGAGAGAGAGACGGCAGCTACTGTTTAAAGGAGTTCAGAGTTTCAGTTTTGCAACGTGAAGATTTCTGGAGATGGATGGTGGTGATGATTAACAATGGGAATATACCTAACGGGACTGAACTGCAGGCTCAAAAATGATTAAGATGGTAAACCTCATGTTACGTGTATTGCACCACAATTAAAATTTTACAAAACAGTGATAAGGATCTGACAATTTTTCAAATTTAGGAAAAAACAGCCAAAGCTCCTTTTGTTTCCAAACCTCCAAATTCCAATCAATTCACAAAATACAGCAAATCCACATATCCACGTGTTTTTAACTAGGACATCTCCTTAATCCATAACCGTAAGTTAGAGGTTCATCATATAAACAAATTCCCAGGAAAAGGTCTACATGAATACAAAACACAAAGAAAAATAGTGTTTCTGAAAAGCATATGCTGTTAATAAAAGATCCATCAAGTGTGCTTACCTTCACTTTTTTCCAGTAAAGATGCTATGACTGCTTCATCCTCAATAGGGTTTAGTGAACACGTGGAATACACCATCCTTCCACCTGCAGCCAGCTGTTCGGCCCCGCGCGTTGCAATCCGCAGCTGTAAGCTAAGGGGAAATATCAGATGACTGTAAGGCCAAACATATCCATGAAGCACACATATTAGAAGCACCTTGCATCACATATTCATTACAAGTTTTTATAACACAATTATACTTTTAAAAAATCTTCTAGGGATCTAAGTGAAGTTAGAGTAAACTTATATGAAGTATTTCATGTTAATAAAAAAATGTATTATATAAATATTCTTACTGGTCTGTTAACCTTTCCCAATATGTCAACCAGCAAAGCATAAAGTTCAGTAACAACAGAATTCAACGTATCAGATGAAATTTCACTATTTAAAAAACCTCCATACTTTCTAAATATGTGGTATTTCTATGAAAAATTGGTATCATACATTCCAGTCCTAACTCTTGTCTTTGTATTGCAAAACAGTAGACAGTATTTTATGGAGGTGAGGCCTCCTGCTATAACTGGCTGTGGTGGATGCTAATTAGTATTCTTTGGCTCAGGCACAGTACAGTCCTGCATGCAAGACCATGGCATTTGACATGTCAAATAAAAAAAGAATACAAAGTTTTATGGACAGCATGATCAAAAGTATTTGAAAAAAGTACTTTAAAAATCCCTATAAACAGAAAAACAATACACCAAACATTAACAGACATGATCATTGTGTTATGAGATTTCTCTTTAAGAATGTTCCAAATGTTCTTCAATGAACAGTTCCCCATCACAAAAGCCAACTGAAAATATTTCTAAGAGATCAAAATGTCTCTTAGCAAAACAATGATACAAGAGAACAAAACAGAGAGAAAAGATTAGTAACACATACATCAAGAGGTAAATGGTCATTTCATGGAAAATACATGTTTGAAGTGTTGCAGGAAATTTTTACAGAAGGCATTTTTCATCAACATGTTATCTGAAAGGTCTACAATGTGCAGTTACTGCTCCTGAAAGGTTTTCAAATAACTTCTGATCAAACTGCTAAAGGTGGCCATTGCCCATCCTCTGATGCTTACAGCTCTATAATGAAAGATTGGATGCTCAGTTGCATAACAATAAATCTGTGCTAATCTACTTGTCACAGAGCATTAGCAGTGATGAAGTTTTACTTACCCATGTAGCTGCAAGCTATTTAAGGTGGTCCACTTTTTCCAAACATCAATGTTTTTTCTCATAGTGCCGTCTCCACTGGAAAAAAAGGTATTTAAGAGTGTAAAGCTCCCTACAGGTGGATGACTGCACTTCAAAAGATATGTCACATTCAAGCTAAGTGACAAAACAAGCATTACAAATATCAATTAGGAAACAATCTCCATTTTCACCAACTACAATTAACTTTCCGTTTTTGTTTTCAGGATTTTCTCATGTATTATACTTTTAAATTATACTTCAATTTTCAAACGGAAAATAATGGATTTGAACAGCAAACTCCACTCGCTATCTAAAGAGATATGAATGTGCTTCCATTTAGAAAAAATACTAGGCAAGACTAATTTGCAGACCTAGGACACAGACCCTAAAATACTATTGAAAACCTCAGTTAATCAACAACGATATTTTAATCAGAATGACATGAATAATGACTAATAAGAAATTTTCCACAGTTCAGCTAATATATTAAATTTTTCCTACAACCACAGTTAAACATTTCTGACTTTCCACTTTTATTTAATGGAAGTTATTTTCACGTTTTTGTTAATGGAAGTTACTTCCATGTGTATTTCATAATAAAGACTGGATGTGTTACTTTCTGTACCTCATTTTATCTATCCTGTTTTCCCAGAAGGTGATGTGTTTCTGTTGGCTTCCTCTGTAAATGCTGATTTTCCTGGGTGGTCTAGCCCTGTGTACAGGAGGGACTAGGTCTGCAGGATGGAAGGGTCCCATGAGATGTAATCCCCACTTTACAATGGCATTCCTGGCTGTACACTAGTGGCTTGCATGGTAGAAATCCCACCACAATTTCAGAAATTTCCCCAGTTTGCAACCTCTTGCTCATAAGGTCACTGTGTTCTCAGATCTCAGAATACGATACAAGGAACGAGTTTATCTTTCTGATCAAAAAACAGGTGTGGGAAAACATGAGACCCAAAGGAATACTGAAAAATTGCAGCCTAGGGGAAATAAAACTTCAGTTCATGACCTATTTAAAATTTTACTTTCAAGAGGACCTTTTCCAGATATTTTAACACTCGGCTATATTCAGAGCCACCAGCAGCAAGTTTCATCCTGAGTTCTGCCATGAGCAGTAACTCTGCCACTTAATGAAACAAAATGGCATTCTTCCATAATGTGGTATCGTATTTAAACCTTGCGTTCTGTGCTAACAAGTTGTGTGGCAGCTTTTGGATTCTGGTCTTGACAAACTTCTGTTATTCAGAAGGCATTACCACCTGGGATCATCATCTGTGCACCTCCTATGGGAACGGAACAGATGACGTCTTTACTTGTGTTTCTTTCCTTTTAAAAAAACTGTTACTCAGTTATACCATGAGTATTATTTTATAACAATAAACTAAATACTTTAGTTTATTAATAAAACTAGCTTAATAAACTATTTTATAAATATAAACTAAATAAATATCTAATATGTTGACGTATTATCTCAAGAAAGGTATAAATACACAAGTAAAATGAATTTCTTAAGGGCTTGAACTCCAAAATGTCTTTTTTTTCTTTCTTTCTTTCTTTTTTTAAGATGGGGTCTCTCACTCTGTCGCCCAGGCTGGAGTGGTGGCACCATCTTGGCTCACTGCAAGCTCCACCTCCTGGGTTCACACCTCAGCCTCCCGAGTAGCTGGGACTACAGGCGCCCACCATCACACCCGGCTAATTTTCTGTATTTTGTTTAGTAGAGACCGGGTTTCACTGTCTTAGCCAGGATGGTCTTGATCTCCTGACCTCGTGATCCACCCGCCTCGGCCTCCCAAAGTGCTGGGATTACAGGCGTGAGCCACTGCACCCTGATCGAAATTTCTCTCATTGAACTAAATACCATAAAATCCAATGTGATTGCATATTATTCTATGACAAAGTTTTTTTATATACTGTACTCATTGGAAGAACTAATACAAAATAGTTGGGGTGCACAAATTGTTCCAAGCAATAACATCCTAAAACACACCACAATGAGTCTAAAATTCTATTTTCCTCTTAGGTATTTTCTCAGTTTTTTTTTTCTCTTTATCTTTCTGCAGGCTATGGCAACCACCCCTTTCTGTTCTTTATCCAGCATCTGCTGTGCTGCTTATCATTAAGACTCTACGTGTCCATCTTTTGGTTTTGGCTCACGCTATCTTTCTCCGCACCCCAAGACTCACGTACAAATGTGTCATGTTCACGCACAACTTCATCTTAGTCTCTGTTTGACTTGATTTCTTTAGTGGATCTGGGCTTTCTGGCCAATAAGATAAATACCTGCAAGGGACATCACATAAAATTCGATCATAGAAGAGGATCTCTTTCCTGCCGTCCACATCTATCTGGAGCCTGGGTATGCTGGAGGCATCATGGTTGACCACCATGATACAGGGGCTGCTCAGCCTCTTGGCTTGATGGACGAGCAGGTAGCAGCGCTTGTTGTCCACATCATTAGCAATAACAAATCCCTCTGGGGGCACAGAATTGCAGTGTCAGGTGAAACAGAGCCTAATGGAGTCACATCCTGAAATATGTGACCTGTAAAGGTCAGCCAGTGAGAAGCTGCAATCCACCAAACTTAAGACCCACAGTCAAGGTTTTCTAGAAGTATGTTAACTGGTTCAAAAAAACGAACCAGGTGGCTCTGGATGGATTTTATGGACACTTGAATTTTGAAAGCCTCAGAAGTCATCTATTCAACAATTATTCACTTGTGCCAATTACCATGCCAAAAATATCTTTTCTATTAATAGTAACAATTACCAAAAAAAGATGAGAAGAAAGGTGTAGAAACAATAAAATCACCTTACAAATGTTTTAAAATCCTGAACATGAGCCGGGACTCTGCTCTGACTGTGAGTCAGGCTCCCAGGGTGGGGCCCCAAGCACCTGAATGTGGAAGCTCTTCCTGGGAGGCTCTGCAGGCTGAGAATTCTACTGGGTGTGCCTCTGCTCATTTCTGGTTCTTCTCACACCCCCAGCAAAAAGGCAAATATACCAACAACATTTATAATCAAAGCCACTCTTCAAAACAGTATAAAACGCAAAACATCCACAAAACAAAGAGGAGAACCTGCTGCTGCTGGGACACCAAGGTTCTTTACTGCCAATGTGGAGAAAATAACTAAAAACAGGGAAAAGTGAAGCAGGCTTTTTAGCCAAGGCATTATCTTTAAATAACGTAAAAAAGAAGACTTCAAAAAACAGACCTAACAAATATGCCTATTAAAACAGAACTAGAGAAGTTTGCCTGAACAAAGGTAGGACGAGAAGAAAGCTGACTCTAAAACATCACGAGAGGTATTTGTTTCCACTTAATAGAAAGGGGCGCGGTGTCAATATAACAGCTGCCATTTCCTGAGTACCTCGCAAGCTACATACTGACGCATCCCATTTTATATGGGATGTCTAACACTGTAAGTAACTTGCCGATTGGGATTTGAACCCAGGGAGTCTGACAGTAGCTTTCAACAACTACACACTACCACCCTTCATGTAAGGCAGTAAGTAATAATAATAATAATGATAATAGTAATAATAATGAGAAAAAGTGGGGGAAGGGGGAAGTTGTTACTAAAAATTCAAAGAGTGACATCTATCTTCCGTAAGGAGGCTTGATAGAGAAACACCATTTGCTTTTATAGAAAACACACATAATTCTAAAATAAAGCTCCCCCAAGGCATGAGTGTGTTGGTTTGAGTACTACTGACGGTGGTAGGCAAGATGTCCAGTTCTACTTCCGGTAGACAGAAAACACATCTGCTTGTCACAGGAGACTTCAGGGCCAAATGAGCAGGTAAAGTTAGAGTCTTTTCCTTGTCTACAATCTGCCAAAGTGGCATTCCTACCCTTCTGAACACAAGTCCAATGCATACCTGGAAAGGGGACATTCATGTCGGCATGTAGCATTTCAATTAACTGTGTGGTCTTTGAGCCAGGTGCTGCACACATATCTAAGATCTATTAACAAAGCAAGAAACTGTTTCATGTTTTTAAAAACC
The DNA here is from genome assembly GCF_001698545.2 of Rhinopithecus bieti. Lineage (NCBI taxonomy): Eukaryota > Metazoa > Chordata > Mammalia > Primates > Cercopithecidae > Rhinopithecus > Rhinopithecus bieti. The sequence continues at coordinate 1,355,658 of NW_016826183.1, forward strand.
AAATATTCTGCATTTAATTTAAAGCAATTCTAGCTTTTCAATTTCTATTCCCAGATCTAAATATACTTCCTTACAGAGTCTATAGAATGACATATTTTACTTTCAGGGATTCCATAATATACACTGCTTCAAAATCACAGAATGATATAGGTCCAGTCTCCAAAGAGGATGGGAGCAGAATGAAACTGGAAGCCAGTGAGACTAAATATAGAGATGAACGAGTAAGAATCATGAGAATATAATGCTAAGGAACAGAGCTACCTAGGCTCAAATCTCAGCTCAGCCACTTATCAGCTCCGTAACATCAGGTCAATTACTTCTCCTTGCTTCCTTTTCCTCATCTGGAAAAATGGAAATGGTGACAGTATCTGCCCTTGGATGGTTGTGTGAATGATAAAGCAAACTAATTCACCTAAAGAGCACAGAGCAAGGCCAGAGGCCGTGGCTCATGCCTGTAATCCCAGCACTTTGGGAGGCTGAGGCAGGCGGATCACCTGAGGTCAGGAGTTAGAGCTCAGCCTGACCAACATGGAGAAACCCGTCTCTACTAAAAATACAAAATTAGCCAGGTATGGTGGCGCGCACCTGTAATCCCGGCTACCCGGGAGACTGAGGCAGAATTGCTCGAACTCAGAAGGCGGAGGTTGCGGTGAGCCAAGATTGCGCCATTGCACTCCAGCCTGGACAACGAGAGTGAAACTTTGTCTCAAAAAGAAAGAAAAAAGAGCACCGAGCGATGCTTGCCATACGATGAGCTCTTGACACATGTTCACTATCATTTTCAACCTAATTTAGCCAATCACCATCACTGAAGACCATATAGTAAACAAATCAATAAAACTAAATGGGAGAAAACAGTTTTCTAAACCATAAAATTAAGTAGGACAAAACAAAAAAAGAGAAACTAAGATATGTACATATTACTCTTTCTCCAAAGTGAAAAGGAGGAAAAAAGGACTAATTATATTAAGAAAAAATGGTTTCAACAAAACAAACAGGCATGACACTGTTAACAAGCTGCCCGCCCACACGTTTCTAGTTGCTGTACGCTACCTTATGATGAGGCCGGACGTTGAGGAGTAGTGGTGGGATCATGCTAACAGCTTCTTGACGACTGATATTTCCCTTGAGGAAAAAAAAGGCAGCAACAATTACAAAAATAAACAAAAAACGCAGAGAATTTCAATCTTTGGCATTGTTTCAAAGGCAACAGGAAAACAGCACAAAATCTTACATAGAACAAGAGAACTCGTACTATCGCACAGAACACTAAATGAGGATGGATCTGTACACTAGCGGACAAATGGTAGCTATACCATTCAAGTATTAGAAATTCAGGTAAAATACCAACTTTTATGAAAGAAAAGGGACTTGAAGCTTACAGAATCCCAACTCCCCATCGCAGGAGAGCACAGAAGCTAGAGGGGCAGCTCTCAAAGACAGAAATGCTATTAAATATTTAAACAAAAACGTTCAACAGCAGACAGCATCAACTTAGGACAGAAAGTGACTGTCAGATGGTTTTTCCTTCTTGCCTAAAATTCTGTTTCTTAGTCCTCCACTATTTTCAGACATAGCCCATGTCCACTTTCTATTTCTCACAACTACCCTTCAAAGAGATGAAGACATCAACCACTGCTTCCATCTTTCCATCTTTAAACCATCAATATCTAAAATCCCTCACCACACTCCCTGCCCCCTGTCTTCTCCAGCAGGCCAGGATATCTGTTACAAGGCAGAACTACTCAGGTGCAGACAAAATCCTCCTGCCCTGGCCCAGCACTAGCCTCAACCACACCTCTATTTTAGCCACCTTGAAGCTAAGGCTTTGCTCCATCACAACCCTACAAAAGCTGGGTCTTCTGCAAATGAACAGCCACCCAGGCAGCCATCACTCAGGCTGCGACTGTCAATACAGGCTTTCACATTGATGGCTGCTAATTTTCACCTCATGGGTTTCTGGCCAGCATGAGTCTGTAATGACTCACTCACTAGGCACATTGATTCCAAGCTTTTGAGTTATATGTGTGATCCCGATATGGTGGCCTTCTGTTTCCATCCAAGGTTTAAATTAAAGCATTAAGTAAGATGGGGACATCCCAGCAGACAGTCACCGGATTCATGATCACCCCGTGTAGACGTTTTGTGGCCAGCTTTCCATAACCCAGAGGTTACTGCCATTCATCTCAAGAACTCTCATCACGCTGACTCCTAATCAAAAACCTTCACTAGTTCCCTACATCTGCTACCCACACTAAATTCCCATCTCCTCCATCTTCCAAACACGCCAAAACCTGGCTCTTCCAACCTATCCATGTGTATCGCACCCCACAAACCCCTGCTCTCTTCCAAGTGCAAACCTGAGCTGTTCTCTAGCAGCTTACTGATCTTTACTTGGCCTTCCATCTAAATTAAAAGTTGAGCAAGAGAATCCTCTCCTGCACTGGTCTCAAGTACGGAACAGGGTATGTGGCAGCACTTAGTTCCTGGTTCTTGTTACTATTCAGGAAGGAAAAGCCAGGCAGACACAAGCCCAGTTTAGCCGGTTACCTAAATGACAGAAAGCCAAAGTGACAAAGAACCATAATCTGGTGACACACAGATTTACTAGAAAGTAGTAGTTTAGAAAATAGGAAGGAAGAAGCCTCTGATTTTAAATGTGAGAGTAAGAATTCCAAAAAAAACAAATACTCAAACTTTACGGGCATTCATTGAATTATTTACTACATGAGCAAATAGCTGTTTTGCCGGGGATGGTCTGCCGCTAAAGGTAAAAATCTCAGCACCTGAACTGCACTCAAGGAATGTGGGTGCCAACAGAGAAGGTGAAGACAGATGCCGCCCTGTGAGGACCACAGCTGGGCTTAGGTGTTTTGTGGTTCTTACATGTTTTGCGGTTACCAAGAAGAACATGTGCTAAGAAAAAATACATAGTATAAAAAGTAAAATCAAAAGCTTCATTTTTAGTAAAATAAATTGATTTTAAAAAACAAAACCAAAGACGTATTCCCCACCAAGATGGCCTTAAAATATATTACTTTTATGGACAACAGGCATCTGAAATGTGAACCTAAGAAGGAAATGACAGTGCAGTGCTCACCCCAACCCTATAGCCATCCCCAACCCTACAGCCATCCCCAACCCTACAGCCATCCAAATACATGAGCAAGAGGAAACAAGAAATAACTAGCCGGGACTGATATCCTTACTAAACTTCACGATTAGATAAACCACACAAGGCAACGGATACACAAATAGTCAGAAATCACAGGTGGCGCAAGCACTGTAGGTATCTTTACTGTGATGTCCACCTATTGCTTCTAGTGACAAGAACCTAAAAACAGAACTATGCTACATCTATGCATTCACAGCTTCAAGGAAACTAGCAAATCTAAAGAAATCAACTTACAGATTCAGTTTCACTAACTAGAAACTGATGAAACTTTTCCAACTGTGGCGATTTTCTCAAGATTTTTCGACTTAAATTTGTGTGCCAGGCAAGTTCTTCAGGATACCTGACCAAAAAGAAAGCAAAACATTTATGGATTATAAACAGTGAAGTCCTCTGTTGACAACTTTGTGCTTCTATCAGTCACATGCCAAAAGAGACTTCAAATGTTCTCCCTGTTCCTATTCACAATCCTCTAAGGACAGTCAGCAACACTCAGAGATGTCCCTGTAGGCATAAGGAACATGGCTCTAGCTACATCATGTGCCAATCAGAAACAGGAGACTCATGCGCGATTATAAGACATATGCATATTATTGCAAAATTATAATGACGAAACGTTCAAGATCAGATGGAAAAGTGAACACTCTTCTGCTCTTGACCAGTATAAGGTAACAACGGTAAGGTCATCAGAAATAAAAAGATACAAGATGACTTACTTAATGTGCAGATCGCACAGAATCAAAATAATGCAGTGTCAGAGTGTTCCACACACATCTGATTAGGAGTTTTTTTAAAATATATTTTTCATTATTTCTAACATCAGTTCAATAATGTACTAAAATATTTTATATACCAAAAAAATCCCTACCTTGGAAACCACTAATGTATTAATTTGAGCTCCTAGGCTGTTGCCTATATATAACTAAGAATAAAGCATTTCCTGCCGTCATTTCTGTGAATATATTTGAACCTGGGAGGTCAAGGCTGCAGTGAACCGTCATGACATCACTGCACTCCAGTCTGGGTGTCAAAGCTAGTATGATCATGTAAGTTACCAAATCACCAAAACATCAATATGAACACCACATGCCATTTAGATTTATTGTAAAAAGCTGAAGTTTCATTTTTAAATACAGATAAGCAGTCTAGATACACTTTGAACAAATATACCCTTACATGTCTTATTCGTCAAATTGCTGATAGTCAAAATGTAAATGTACTATAACAAGATTAAAATTTTACAGTATTTATAATTGTGAAGGCTGCTGATCTTATGATCATTTAGGAACTCTTTAATAGTTAAATACAAACAAGAAAATAACAGATAAATGTACGTTTCCTCTGGGTACAGAGAACAGCCTGGGCAACAAAGCAAGGCACTGTTTCTACAAGAAATTTTTTTAAATTATGTTTCTTATATAGCTTGAGGAACAGCATCATCTTTTTATGAGCCAAAAAAATGTTTATCGAATCTTTGTATAGATTTTAACATCAAACAAAATGATCTTAAAGAGGTATATTTTTTAGTTACTTAATTCAAATTTAGTCCGTATATTTTAAGAAAAAATCTTACTTGGGCCTTTTAAAGGATAAATTAAAAGGACCACTGTCATCTTCGCACGTCAACAATTCTCAAGTGGTAAGAACTCTGTAAATATATACAACACCTATGACAAACCATCCTCAACCTAGACATTAAAAGCACATAAATATGCCAGGTGCAGTGGCTCATGCCTATAATACCAGCACTTTGGGAGACCAAGGTGGGCAGATCACTTGAGGTCAGGAGTTCAAGAACAGCCTGTCCAACATGGCAAAACCCCATCTCTACAAAAAATACAAAAGACAGCTGGGTGTGGTGACATGGGCCTGTAATCCCAGCTACTTGGGACGCTGAGGTGGGAGGATCACCTGAGCCCAGGAGGTGGAGGTTGCAGTGAGCTGAGATCATGCCACTGCACTCCAACCTGGGCGACAGAGACTTGTCTCAAAAAAAAATAAATAAACAGCACATAAATAGAATGACAATAAGATGCACTCTGAAGAACTGGTTGTCAAAACAATGCTTTTTAAAGAATGCTTTAGGATAATTTCTCATTGTTCTGAGTCTACGAATATAAGAAAAAAAATGAAATTGGCCCAAGCTATGGTACGATACAAAACTTTCCTTCTAGAAAATGTAGTTCCAAAAAACACTTTCCTAAATTGTATTTCACTATGTACCAGAGGATTGGGAAGAATATTACATGATCTATTTCTGCATCTTGAGCAATACAGAAAACTACCAGAAGTCCTGAAAAGCTTCTGCTTTACTTGCTTGCTGAGAGATTTAGTATCCTAAAACTGACAAGTGAATTTGAATAAATAAATGTTCAGAGAACAAAGCTGCCAAGAAACTGGCACTGGCCAGGAATGGTGGCTCACGTCTCTAATCCCAGCACTCTAGGAAACCAAGGTAGGAGGATCGCTTGAGCCCTGGAATTCAAGACCAGCCTGGGCAACACGGTGAAACTCCATCTCTACAAAAAATAAACAGATTAGCCAGGCATGGTGGCATGCACCTGTAGTCCGAGCTACTCGGGAGGCTGAGGTGGGAGGATCGCTTGAGCCTGGGAGGTCAAGGCTGCAGTGAACCGTCATGACATCACTGCACTCCAGCCTGGGTGACAGACTGAGACCCTGTCTCAAAATAAAATACAGAAACCATCACTGATACATTATCATTGGAAATTTATTGATACATACATCACTTGGAAAAAGCCAAGTATTAGAAACCTAAATCATACAACGTTTTGTTCATACCCTTCAGCTGTGTGTTCAGAAAATTAAAGCAAACAAAAACATAACTGGCTGTTGGCAGACAGCGATTCGCTTTCATTCTTCAACTACAGACAACCTGCAGATTCTAAGAGTTTGGTAATTACCTTGTCACACACCCAGACACGTTGTTCAACAAACAAGGTGGAAAAGCAGCCATTAAATGTTAAAAGGGCTGATCGAATCAAAGTTTAACTGTAGTTTGCAGAGAGTAATAAAAGCTAGCAAGCCTTATTAACATCGCATGGTTTCTCCTAGTTTGCTGGAGCCTGCAGAAGAAAAGGCCCACATTGACGTGCCCTGAGAACACACCTCTTCCCTACAGACGCATGCTGAAACCCTCCTCCTGGACAGGAACTTCATCTTAAAAGCATTTCTTATCCCATCTCTGTACTTCTAAACATAAGGTTTTAGAAACAAATGTTTCCAGGTGATTGTGTGAAGCAGCACATACATCCATCACTGCTAAAAATACAAACATGCCCAAGGAGAATCATAATCCTGTCTTCTTAAAATATTTTATATGGTTTGGCTCTGTGTTCCCACCCCAATTTCACCTTGAATTGTAATATTCCCCACATGTCAAGAGCAAGACCAGGTGGAGATAATTAAATCACGGGGACAGTTTCCCTTATGTTGTGAGGCTGCAGTGAACCATCACTCTCATGACAGTGCGTCTGTTTTCAGGGGGAGATAGGATGGTTTATAAAGGGCTTCTTCCTTTGCTCGGCACTCATTCTCTCTCCTGCCGCCCTGTGAAGAGACCTTCCGCCATGATTTTAAGGTTCCTGAGGAGCCCCCTGCCATGTGGAAATGTGAGTCAATTAAGCCTCTTTCCTTTATATACACATTACTCGGGTATGTCCTTATAACAGCATGAAAATGGACTACTACAGTATCAGACCTCTACTTCAAGCAGAACGTAATCAGTGTCGTCAATATAATCTTCAAACGACTTGAGAAAAGTCTACAACCTAGTTACTAGTTACTGGGAGGAAAAAAAGCTTGATCTCATGAAGGCTACCTCTTCTCAGCAATGCCATAACTAGAGGCTGAAAAATATCTACCCTTTCCACTGACCTCACTACAGTGGACAATTAGTGACCACTAACAGCAACCTAGCACCTGAATCATTTTCCTATACTGTACCCTTCAAGCTTTTAAAAATCTAAGATGTGGCACATCTATTATTTTTTTTTATTTTTTGAGATGGGGTCTTGCTCTGTGGCCCAGGCTGGAGCACAGTGGCATGATCTTGGCTCACTGCAACCTCCACCTCCTGGGTTCAAGCGATTCTCATGCCTCAGCCTCCCTAGTGACTGGGATTTTAGGTGTGTGCCACCATGACGGTCAAATTTTTGTATTTTTAGTAGAGATGGGGTTTCACGATGTTGGTCATATTTATTCCTATATCCCAGAAACACATTCCATGATGGTGATATTTGGTCTTGATACTGGTTGAATATTGACTTAATGTTTGGCCAGTTGGCATTCATTGTGAACGTATAAGCTTATCTGTGATAGACAATGAAAGTCCAAATAGCCAATGAAAGAAAAGCAAGCAAACCTGTACCCCACGATTAATGAAAATCTGACCTCGATTTGCGAACACTAAAGGTTATCTAGAAAGGAAAGATAACACTATGTACTGGAAGAGTCAAAACCTCAAAAGTTGATGCAAAACACTGAATTCGGCAGGGCGCAGTGGCTCACGCCTGTAATCCCAGCACTTTGGGAGGCCGAGGTGGGTGGGTCATGAGGTCAGGAGATCGAGACCATCCTGGCTAACATGGTGAAACCCCGTCTCTACTAAAAATACAAAAAATTAGCCTGGTGTGGTGGCGGGCGCCTGTAGTCCCAGCTACTCAGGAGGCTGAGGCGGGAGAAAGTTCCACCGGGAGGTGGAACTTGCAGTGAGCCAAGATCATGCCACTGTACTCCAACCTGGGCGACAGAGTGAGACTCCGTCTCAAAACAAACAAACAAAGGCTTAACTCACCTTTTCGTGCATTACTTTTCTTTTCTGAGAACTCAATACCTCAAAGTTAATAATAACTGCTTTTCCACTTATAAGTTAACCGAAGGACTGGCGCCTCTGGAGTTCTCCAAGCATCTTTACAAGATGCTGTCAGCACAAGGGATCACCTTCATACAACTGAGACTAGAACTGAGCCATGAGGAATAGGTAACCCAGAGGGCACCTGCAGGACAGGTCAGGAAAGAGGTGGCTCCCGGAGTAGTAGTACGCATGGGTGCCAAGACTCGGAAATGCTACACTGGCTGGTGCAGTCTGTACTGGGAAGTAGCAGGAGACAACCTGACAGCAGACAGTGGTAACCTGTCTGTAATGGAAAACACTAAGAGACCACCTACCAGGAGACTGTTGTCAAGCTAAGTCCGTCCTTTTTCTGAAGGCAAAGAAGCCACTCTGCAACAGTTTTGATGAGAAAACAAGCGCTGTAACATGGAGCTGGCAGACGTGGTGACATAAAGGAAGAGGTTGGAGGTACTAGGAAGAGTTGGCTGAACTCAGTGACTCATAAAGCTGCAAATTGCATGAAAACTTGGATACCAATGTAATGTTGATAAAAGCACCAGGTACTAAAACATTAGGATGTTTGCCAAGTATACCCAGGCTCTTTCATGTTAACAGCAAATGCAGCACCAAGAAATATAATTCAACTGATAGAGATTAATATCCTAAGCAAATAATCAGCATGAAGCATTGTGGTACCTACCAACTCAGTGGCTGTGGAACTTCAACTTTCTGACCGTCCACCTCCAGGTCCTCCAATTCCTTAAAATATTTGTTCTTTAAGCAATGGAGAATCTCTTTTGCATGGCTATTGAAAAACAAGAAAGTGTCAAACGGATCTAAAAAGCTAAGTTAATACATTGTATCTTTTTAAATTTAAGACTGCAAGTATTTTAAAACTAAAACCAACTTTTGCATGGAGAGTAAACATTCTTCAGTCACTACTTTTACACTGTATCCCTTCAAAATTTGAGCAATTCACACTGTTTATCCCTAAGAGCACCACTGCATTCCTTCTCTCCTAAGTATACCTACAGTTTTAGTTTTACTTGCGACTCATTTAGAAAGCTGTAACTACAAAGATGGGGGGGAGGCGCGGAGGGGGGAAGGACCAAGGGGTTTTATGCATTCTCTATAAATTCTCTTACGTTCCAAAAGGTAAGACCCTCAGTTTCCCTCCTGGACGATTCCCCAGGAACCGAATCTTCCTCAGATCCCATTTTCATTTCCTCTTCTAACCGTGCACCTGCAATACCTCCGTGACCATTTCATTGGACCCTGTGCTCCCCCTCAATGCTTCCTGAATCCAAACCGCTGAAACGCCACGGTTCTCTGGCATTGTAACACTTGTCGGAGAAAACACCATCTCCTTTAACCTCCCAACCTGGCCCCAACTCCCAAAAAATCAGGCACTGTCCCCCTACCTTTTGTAACCAGTAATTCTTAAAGTGGCCGGGAGGGGCTCCCTGAGAGCGTCCATGAACTGGCCCCACTCGCCCTCGGGCACGATCTTGAGTTCCTGGTAGTAGTGCTCGAACAGCTTGTTCTCCTTGACGATCTCGGGGTAGCCTCCTTCCCAGCCCTGAGAAAGGAAAGGGACGTCTACCCCGAGGCCCGAGGAGCCGCCCCTCGCCGCCGCTTCGGAGGCCTCGGGGTCCGGGAGGCCCACGAGGAGCCCCTGGCCCGCCCGCCAGGTCCCGGCTCCTACCGCCTCGCCGCGCTTTCCACCGCCCTCGGCGCCATCCTCCGCGTCCTCTGGCCGCTGCTGTTGCTGGAGCCGCCGACCCCGCGACCGCCGCCCCATAGCCCACGCGGCCGCACGCGCAGCACGCAAAAACCTGCCCGCCACGGCCAGAACTGGAGCCCTACAGCTCCCGGGACTTCCGGCCGGAAACCAAGGCCCCACGTGTCCGGGCCTGGTCCTTTCGGGGGCCTTTGGGGACCGTCCAGGAATAAGCCTAAAGCGCACAACCCGTCTTCCCTAAAAGCAGCGAGAGAGGGAAAACCGCGGACAGCTCTGAGGGGCAAAAAGGCTCCAGGAAGCAGCCATGAAGGCGTCTCCGCGCGAAGCGTCCAGGTTTCCCACGCGGTCTCAGGGAGCTCCGCGGACAGCCTGAAGCCGCCAGTTCGCAGAGCGGCGCCGGGTTACCGCGGCCCCGGCGTGGGCGGGGCGCTTGCAGGTCCCTCCCCGCGCAGGTCCTCGCCCCGCCCCCGGGGCCGCGCCCACAGCCCCGGCTGCCCTGGAGAAGCCTGGGTTGAGAACCCTTTCTGCAGTGTCCCGGCAGTGCGGGACTCGGGGAGCCGCCCGTCCCGCCCCCGCGCCCCCGCCTTATATGTTGCCTGTCGCGGCCTCTGGGGCATGGAGCACGCTGCCCTGCCCCGGCGATGGCGACGGCGGTGGCGGAGGAGCGCCTGCTGGCCGAGGAGCGCCTGCTGGCCGCACTCGCTTACCTGCAGTGCGCCGTGGGCTGCGCGGTCTTAGCGCGGAATCGTGAGACGAACTTGGCGTACGGCCGCCACGCGCCGCCCAGCTTTAGGGTCCGAGTGCCGGCGCGGGCCGCCTGGGTGGTGCAGGAGCTGCCCTCGCTGGCTCTGCCGCTCTACCAGTATGCCAGCGAGTCCGCCCCGCGCCTCCGCAGCGCGCCCAACTGCATCCTCCTGGCCATGTTCTTCGTCCACTACGTGCATCGGTAACCTTCCCGGCCCCCGACCCCCGGCCCGGCGTCCTCTCCGACCCTCCCCTCACTGCCAGGTGCCGTCTCTCCGAAGCCTCCCCAACCCAGATACCCTCTCCCTGCCAAAGCCCCGGGGCGTCCCGCATCTGCACGGGTCCCCTTCCCCTGCCGTCCCTGGGGTCCCCTCCCCGAGTCCCCCGGCCCCGGGAGTTTGGAAACCAGAAGGGATTCGTCTAGAAAGGGCGGGAAGCAAAGGACTAGAAGGGAGTGATGGAAAAAATCATGATGAAACTGATCTGGAAAGAGCCACTCGGTGGTCCTAGGTTTGGTTTCCTTAGCCGGGCGCGGTGGCGCCTGTCTGTAATCCCAGTTACTCGGGAGGCTGAGATGGGAGAATAGCTTGAACCCCCGGGAGGCGGAGGTTACAGTGAACCGAGATCTCGCCACTGCCCTCCAGCCTGAGTGACAGAGCGAGACTCTGTCTCAAAATTAAATAAATAAAATAAATAATTAAAAGTAAAATGTAAAATTAAAATGAAGACTAGATTTTGTTCCCTTAGATCACGACTGCGGGGGCGGGGGGTTGGGTGGGTGACCTAGAGTCTAATGCTGATGGTCTTCAGTCTTGAGGGCCACTGGTTTCTACTCCTTTATGCCGCTTCCCCCTTTGGTATCTTTGGTGATGGTGGAGCTGTTTTCTCCCAGCCAAGTGATCAGCTGCAACTGGAAACCTGGTATGCTAAAATTGCCTAGGAGTTTCTCTATATAGGCTTGATCACTTTCACACTTTCATCTCCACCTTATGCAAGGGACACCAGGATTGTGGGGGTGGCTTTCCAGGCAACAACCTTAAACCTTAAACAAATCAAGTCTTAAAGATGACTTCTAAATCTTTCAAGGTGTTTTTGTTTTTTTTTTTTTTTTTTGAATATTTGAAAACTGGCTGTGTCTGAAATCTTCAAGTCTTCTAGTAAGTTGGGGTTCTCTCCAGGTCCTATCTTTTGGCTTTTACACAGCTAAAGCAAACGGCAGGTCAAAAGTTTAAAATCAAATTTTAAATGTTTTCATTCAGGCTCTGGAAAGCTTCACCGTTAAAAAGGATGTCTCTGCACCCAAGGAAGTTGAACTTACTGGCTATGTGGCTATGGGCCGTTTACCCTACCTTTCTGATTTGGGGTCCCACCTTAAAACACCCACTTCCCACCGAGACAGGAAGAACTCAGTGTGTCTTTATAAGCCTCTGTTCTTTATCCTGGTGTCATGCATTCCAGCGAAGAATTTTTTTTTTTGGAATAGGATCAACCATTGCTACACATGTGTGAATGCACATCCAGACATGTACTCTGTGTGTCATTCATGTGCCAGCAAAACTGTGGCATTGGAAATGGAAAATGGAGCACTTTACAAAGTTTTGCCTGACATCCCAAATGGAAGCTTTTTAACTGGAGACATCATGTTTAATTGTACCTACATTCACTCAAGCAAAAAAATGAATGCAACCTCCCAAAGGGCCAGGGTCACCTTGAATGATAGAACTTGAATGGCTCATTCATACAGAGTAAAACATGGAGACACAGCATGCTGCTGTCTTCCCTGAGGCTGTTGGATGAGGAGCTGCTAGGATGAAAACCCACTTCCTATACTAATAGTTTAAAAGCTGCTCCAAGAGGATTGGCTGGGTCAGGTATAGTTTTTGTAAACTGCTAGGCTATTTTTTTTGGGGGGGGGTGGGGTTGTACATGTTATTGTGTACATAGCCTATGTGGTTTGGGGACATTTACGTTTTCCAAATAGAAGAGATAAACATTTTCCATTCTACCCAAGCAACTAATTTATTAAACAGTCATTTGAGCTAAGTCATGAGCACTTGGAAGAGAACCAGAGTGGAAACAGCATTTAGCACTGAGCACAAACCATCCCAGCAGCCCCTGGAAGCGTCCTGGAGCCCCTTATTTGCACAGGGCCCTGCAGAGAACACCAGACCCAGTGAGAGGAGGCTGTGGGTACAAGGATGACTCTTAGAGGCAGGAGAAAGGTGAGCCTGAGGAGGCGCTGGCCAGGCAGAGCCAGTAGCACCTTACAAAACCTGACAGGTGTGCTCACAGGCCCTGTGCTGAGCTGTGAGATTTCGCAGGAGTGAGGTTGGGCCCTGCCCTGGGGAGCTAGAGCCTCTTTTGGGAGTGGCGAGGACCAGAGCCCAGTCCAGGGACTTTCCACAGTGCATGAGGCCTGAAGGCAGCAGCAGAGCTACAGCTCTTGCCAGAGCAACTGACAGTTCCAGGAACAATGAGTACAGGACAGTCAGCTCAGGAGAGAGGAAAGGTGCAGAAAAGGATAGAGGGAATAGTGCGCTTTCATGTATTTATTCAGCAAACACTGAGGACCTACATGCCAGTGAGGATTTCTGGACCTGGCGTTGTGCTGGGGATATAGTGACAAGACATTCCCTTTTAGTTGAGGAGTAAAAGACAGGTTGTGGAGAATCTATGGGGACTTTTGGACACAAACACCAGGGAGGGAAGGACAGGCTGCCTGGAAAGGGACAGGGCTGGGGTGAGGCGGATAGCCGTGACGCAGGACGAGCTGTGGTCCTGACCAGTTCCCCCAGGAGGGCAAAGGACATTTTCAGGAACATCTTTAGGGCTCGCGGTGGCGACAAAGATTGCCTGCATCCTATCTGTGCTGAGGCCTCCTCCTTCTGATCCCAGGGCGCTTGGGTTCTTGGGGGCAGGGGCGGCAGCGTCTCACTGGGGCCTTAGTCATGCGGCACGTGGAGTGGCGTCTGGCACGGTGGCAGCCCCTGGAGGCAGGTGCCTTCCCCAGCCTCCTGGCAGGCTTCCCTAGGGCCTTCCGAAGCCTGTGCTTACTCCTGTCACCTTTGCCCTCTGCTGCGTGGTTACGGTGACGCCCCGCTGCATCTACCCTGTTCCCTAGCCCTGTATTTTGTTTCCCTGGGCTGGTGCTGTAACCCAGGTCCTCATCGCCTGTGTAGGTTCTTGCTGGGCTTCTTCACTCTTCCCCACTGGTCTTTCTTTACCCTCGTTTGTGAATCCTGCTTTGCTAGATACAGCAAAAGTCTCCTGGAGTCAAGGGCATTAGCTCTGAACTGTGTTGGAGTTGCTGGGTGGCTTTGCAGACTGCTGCCTGACCTCAGGCTCTTTCTCTCCACCCAGGCAGGTTTGTTCAGTGTTCCCTGAACCCAGGCTGCTTTGCTCATGGATTTTCCTTCGCCACTATCAGCAGTGAGTTAGGGGATTGTCTCTTCGTTGCACATTCATTTAACAAATAACTCCGAGGAGCCTGAGCAGGAGGTGCTGCTTGCCACGGGAGCCCTCAGTGACTGCCTCTGTTAGGACTGGTGGCCAAGTGGTGCCCAGAGTGCAGACAGTCAGGTGCCCTGAGGTCTCCTCTTTCTGACATCTGCCCCAGGTCTGTACTCAGCCAGGTCCATGACCTTGTGGGACTTTGCTTCTGTCTTTATCTCTGACGATAGTGCCTCAAAAAAATTGCACCTACTTTTATTCCTTGTTTCTCGCATGTAATTCTATTAATGGGCTCTTGTGGGGAGCCTAGCCCAGCTTCACTTTTAAATGTCGTGGGTAATGTTAAAACACAGCAGGGAACTTTGAGGGTGAAGTATGTTAAAAGATAAACTCAGGTGCATTAAAATTGTAGTTTTTTAGGCTGGGCACAGTGGCTCATGCCTGTAATCCCAGCACTTTGGGAGGCCGAGGCAGGTGGATCACACGAGGTCAGGAGTTCGAGACCAGCCTGACCAACATGCCGAAACCCTGTCTCTACTAAAAATACAAAATTTAACTGGGTGTCATGGCACATGCCTGTAATCCCAGCTACTTGGCAGGCTGAGGCAGGAGAATCACTTGAATCCGGAGGTGGAGGTGCAGTCCAGCCTGGGCAACAAGAGCGAAACTCATCTTAAAAAAAAAAAAGTTGTAGCATTATTTTGGAGCAGACCAATTCATGACTCAGCACCAAACCACAAGCAGTGTAAGCTCCACCTAGAAGGCGTGTAGGAAAGCGATTATGTAAGATGTGTTTGCACAGGAAAGACAAAGGAAGCATTTGATTGGTCAGAGTGGAAAGTCCTGGAGATTAGTGGGTGGTTTCTGATTGGCACAATCTCTCATTAGAAGTCACTTGGCAGTTTCTGATTGGTTTAAGTTTCCTTCCACTGTTAGGTTTCCATGTGCTTATGTAAGACATAAGACACCATCTCAGCCTAATGGCCTTCTAATTAATTTGTTTTAAGGAGGGCATACTGAATCCTTGGCCCTTGTCTCATGGATTGGAATAATCTGAGAAAAGAAAAACTTCTATTCGAAAGTGTAGAATGATGAAAAGTGAAATAATGATGGCCAAGTGTTTATTTTAAGCATGCTTTGTTGGCAGCTGTGCAATTTGGCCATCATTTCAAAAGTCTTTTACAGAAGGAAAGGCTAGGCGAAAGGAACAGACCCAAATCTAAGAAGTGCTATAGATTTCAATGGTCTCAAGTTGTTGAGGGAAAAAAGCAATAAAGTCAATTATTAAAATTAACCACTCTCAGTTTTAAACATTTAAAAATGATTAAATCCACCATGGCCTAAATTACTCCCATATAACCAAATTCTCTATTTCATTGTCCCCAAACTTGGGGGTACAACATTGCAGGTTGTCCTGAAAGATGACGTCCAGTTGCTTTGAGAGTCTAATCATTTGCTGAATAAATGCCTATTTGTTACAAGTCAACCAAGGGATTATCATTCCCAGTTTGTTGGGAAGATATTTCAAGACATACTTTTTTAGTTCACTGTGTGAATTAAATAGGCCTAGAACTTGCTTCCAAGATGACAAAACCCAAGAATCTTACTTTAAACGTTTGAAAGACTAGTCATTCCAAGTGTGCATTTTCATCCCTGGAATGCATACTGTATTATATTTTGAGTCTTTCCCCTTTGGAGCAGATCACGTCGAGCAGATGAGTAGGAACAGTTATTTACCAGTTACTTGGGTTTATACTGTATGGGTAATTCTGCTGGTTTGAATAGCTGGAGAAATCACTCAAGTGCTGCTTAGGAGTAGACGTTTGAGAAGTTCGGAGTTCTCAGTGCCCTTATGTGGGTGCCACCCCACAGACCTCGCGGAGAGTAAGAATGGACAGGGAAGCAGCCCCAATCATTTTGTTCTTCTCGATAATCTATTTTTCTTCTTGGGTGCTTATAGGGTATTTTCTTTTTCCTTAGATGGATAATCTGTGTTTGCTTGTTTATTAATTTCACCTGATTCTCTCTGAGCCTTTTTAGGAAATTGAATTTAACCCAGGAAACTGAATTTCTCCATGTCTCTCATTCCGTCTGTTCTGAATGTTAGGTGCCAGGACTTAAGACACTTGTCAATATTGTATGTGAACAAACTTACAGGTGAAATACATGCTTGTTGTAGAAAACTTAGAAAATAATTCAAGGAAAGAAATAAAAGGTGCCTATAATTGCATTTTAGAGATAAAGCTGACAGTATTGTGGTACTATCTTTTTCCCATATCTTTCATTGTTTTTAATAAGTTTTTTTTTCTAAGCAGTGGAAATACAAACATACAAACACATACAACATCTTGTAACCTACTTTTGGCAGTTGGTATTTCTTTTGACTTAATAGAAACACTTAGTGAAAATGACTGACAGCGACAATTTCATATGCTCGAGCCAGACATTCCCACATCTCAACGGGTCCTCATCGTGTGGTGGCTGGAGCACCTGGGAAGGGGACATTGCCAGCCAGCCCTGCCACTGTGATGTTCTCTGGCCACGTCACCATATTCCTGCGAGCTTCCATGTTCTGATCTGTAAAATAGGGATAACAGTCACAGGTTTGCAGTGTAAAAAAAAAGGGGGGGCATTTAGTATAGGATTAGGAATTATAGAAACACTTCTATAAGGAACTATAAGATGCACTTTTATATTATATCTAAGCTTGTAAACTCAACCAAAAGGCAACTGCAAATCGTCCTGGTCATTGAAGCACCAAAGAAATTCTGGCTCATTAATGCTCTCAGTTCAGCTCCATCATCAAACATGTCTTCCATTCCTGGTGGCCTCACAGACACCAAGGTTTGCAGTTTTCATGGGTTATAAAAACAACTTGATGAAAAGCAAGTGTCATTCTTTTTTTTTTTTTAATAGAGATGAGATCTCCCAATATTGCCTGGGCCGGTCTCAAACCTCTGGGCTCAAACAGTCCTCTTGCCTTGGTTTCTCAAAGTGGTGGCATGACCACCACACCAGGCCAAAGTCTTGTTCTTTACATGGAAAGAGATAGAATAAAATAGGAAAACTAACATGACGGAGAACGAAGTGTCAGATTTAATCTTACATCTACTCTGATGAATCAGCAAACAGAGTCTCTGTGTAGCTTCCCAGACCTGACTGTTTTGTATTCATTAGCTTGTAATCAGAACAGAAAACAGATTGATAACACATTACTTAACGTTCTTTTTAATCCAAGTGCTTCATAGTTTCTCTTAAATATGGTTTCCATCCTAAGGGATTGTCACCTTGTTCAATCCTTTATTTTCTCAAAGAGAGGGGATAGTTGTTTCCCATTGTTCCTCTGTGGAATGCTGACTGTGTGTGCGAATGGGACGGTGTAGGAGAAAGGGCTGTGCGTGCCCACGCCTGTCCTAACTGGGGTAGTCTGGGCCGCAGACTGATGTGCTGTGAGTTCCATGAGTAATTTATATCCAGGCAGGTGCGCCCACCTTCCTTGCTATCTGAAATTGGCCCCATGGCCCTAAGTAGGACCCTGTCATTTATGCTTGGAGTCCACTGCACTCTCCGAAGTGCTGTTGTCTCTCTAGAATCTAGACAAAGACTCAGGTAAAAGCCATGCCTAGACACCTTCTTCCCGACCCTACCCCATGCGAGTTCCAAACTGACCACAGTCAAAGGAAAATCTTTGCCGACAACAATGGATTTCCAAGGAAGGAAACTGAATAAAACTAAAGAGAATGGCCCGAAACGAGAAAAGCCTTCCAGAAGGTGCTGAGAGGGGCAGAGCACTTCCTCGGAGCAGAGTGCCTCGGTCCAAGTCAGAGCTCCCTAGAGAGAGGGAAGTCAGGGGGAAGATCTCACCTTCTCCTAGTGGTTGGAGGCAGAGGCAGCATTCCCCTCCCCTCCCCTGTCCACCGCTTTGTTGACTTCAGCGGTTTTATGACAGGCCTAGGCATCATCAGAGTTACTGGTGTCCCCTTCCAGGGCAGGAATCAGAGAACAGCGGAAAAGACTGGTGTCGATCTTTGTAAGGCTTGGTTTCTAGTCCTTGCAGTTCTGAGACATTCACATGAGACAAAAAAGAGGGACAAATCTTATCCTGAGGTTCTTTGTGAATGTCTTATCCAGGGCATGTGCTAGAGCAGAAGTCATTCAAAAATGCAGATACACTTCCAGAGCACAGCCAAACCTAGATCGCAGCAGCTCCAGCCATATAGCACCAGTGCCCTGAGCAAGAGCACTTTCTAAGGAAGTCAAGTTGATGTCTCCAAAATATAACACTTGTGCTAATTCAGACTAATTGTCAGCAGGCTTTTCTGGAAAGAGCCAGGTAGTCCATATCTTAGGCTTTGTGGGCCAAGATACTGGGTAGGTATTTATGATGAGAGAAAACAAATTTTCACAAAAAGTTTCAGTGGTAAATTCAAAATATATTATCTTAGTGCATTTTTTGTAATATATGTCTAATGAGAAGAGTAGAATTCTTTTGGTAAGGAATAACATTTCACTTACTAGGATTCAAAGTTAGTGTTTCCTATTGTCAACATCTATTGTAAATGTTCATCTCGTAGTGTTGATCTGTAATGAGATTGTGCGTATTTTATCTCTGTAAATGGAAGCGTCGACATCAGTCCACATGTATATGATTTTAACTGAGCACGGTCATCTCTTGGAAGGCACTCATGGAATCCTGTTAGATTCTTCTCTTGATCTTTGCCTTTCCTTATCATATTATGTTGCAGATTCATATCTTCCTGTGGAAGATTAGATGGCAACTCTTCCACTGCACAGCTGAATGGATTTTGAAATATGGAAATCCAGGGTCACAAACACACTGTATTTAAACTTAGAATTTATATTCTCTGCAAATGTATGTGAGCATGGAGATCTCACTTCTTTTAATTTTAATAGCATGGAAAGTACAGAACGCAGTTTGATATGAATTTGATTGGAACAATGTCAGTTGTCATCAAAATGACTTTAACACAGTATGAGTTTTGCACGAGTGCTGTTTTGCCTTGCAGCTGTAGGCTGAATTTATTATCAAGTCTTTAGTAAAAGCTACTTTCCAAAGCCCTTCAGAACTCAGTAATGGTGGTGAGGGCAGTTCTTGTTCAGAAAAGTTTCAGTCTCAGCTCTGAGCTCAAAATAACGCAGTAAAACTATTAAGCCATCAAACTGGTGTATTTACATGGGACAAATCAGCATAGTCAGCTTATTTGTGACAAAAAGTTAGAGAACGGATGATGGTTGAGTCCATGAGAGGGATTGTCGTTCATTGTTGACACTATGGGCTCAATCACACACAATAGATTTTCTGCAAAAGACCTGCTGATACAAAGGATAGCATGAAACACCTTAACATTTTTACAAGCTTTCTAAGTTTGTAATTTGTTTGTTTTTTTGTCCCATACATTCTTATCACCATCAATTGTAACGGCTTAGCAGATTCCACCTTGGATTCTACTGAATTTGTGTTTTCTCAACATCTTTGAAAATATTCTCACCGGTAGTTGTTCTACACAGACTATCTAAAGAGCCTAATCCTTCATTCACTTCAGCCTTGATGTGAACTCCTCAAATAAACAACTGAGCCATGTCAGTAACATCCATAGACTCACCCAGAGCCAACAAAGAATGCTCATCATCTGCCTTGCTTTTTTCTTTTTTTAATTATTATTTTGAGACAGGATCTCACTCTGTCACCCAAGCTGGAGTGCAGTGGCATGATCCTAAGCTCACTGCAGCCTCCACCTCCCAGGCTCAGATGATCCTCCCACCTCAGCCTCCCGAGTAGCGGGGACTACAGGCATGTCCCACCACACGCAGCTAATTTTCATATTTTTTGCAGAGAGGGGGTTTCGTCATGTTGCCCAGGCTAGTCACGAATTCCCGGACTCGAGCAATCTGCCTGCCTCGGCCTCCCAAAGGATTACAGGCATGAGCCACGGCACCTGGTCTTGCCTTGTTTAAATTGACTGTCGAGGTTGCTCCCAGTGTCCTTAACTCCTATAGCAAGTGTTCTCCCCACAAGGCTAATTGTGAGAAACAAGTGTGTATTCTCTGGACACGCCTCTTTGGCTGCCGTGTTGATTAACTCACCATCGATGCGCAGCTTTCCTTCCTTCACTAACCCATGAGCCGCCCGATAGCCTACTTTGGTTGCAGCCTCATTTTCCTTTGTTTTGTGAAGAAATTCTGCTGCCTCGACCTCCCTGTCTTAAATGTTCTAATTTCTCTGACCAGTGCTTTTCTGTGAGTTGGGAATAGGCTGGTGAGTGCAGAGTCTGGTAATATTATCCTCTATTATATTCTTTTGACACAGTTCTAGTGTCATTGCCAGCTGACGTTTTTCAGGTCAATATTCAACCCACAAGGTTCCCGGAGGGAACGTCCACCCCATACGCAGAATGTTTCCCGGGTGTTGCTTCTCTCACACTGCATTTGTCCATTGTTTAAATGGGTGACATCCAATGCAGAAGTGTCTTAGACCATTTTCAGGCTGTGCATTTCAAGTTTGCTAATATTTTCTCTTCCTCTTTTTCACCTTGCCTTCCTGTTATCCATTATTGAATTTAGGATGGAATTTTTTCAGGTCCAGAGGCCTGACCTCTTATGAACTGAATCCTGTCTATTTCAACAGACTTTTTTCTAAACCACATCCAGGCCTTATATTCCCCACAATTTTTATGTCTTGCTCTTTTTTTCCATATTTCTTCTGACTTAGAATTCGAACACTTTCTCAGCTCTGTCCTGCAGTTTGCCTACTGGGAAATATCTTGAAGCCATAATTGTCAGGGAAGTTTTCTCTCAACTTTCTCATACCGGTGTCCTTTCTGCTCTTTGCCACATTGAGAATCTCCTAAGCTGGCTTCAGAAGTGGGCTGCCAGCTCTTGGTGCTTCTCAACTTGGTACACTGAGGGGTAGAGTGAGAGCCACTCTGTCTTCTGCCATTAATTCTGTCCATCCAGGTCTAACACAAGGCCTCCTGTTCTGGTTGACAAATGGGCAGAGGCAAGAAGGATGTCTGATCACAAGTCAAGATTGCCTCCTATTTTTAAGGGAGCCTATGATAGTCCAAGAAGCACACACTTATCTCCATCAAAACCAAATTCTGCTTGTTCTACAGAAAATGTTGGTATGCAAGCACTTGCAGTGTGCCTGCATCCCAAATGCCAGCCCACGGTACCCATTGTCTGCCTGGATCTAAATCATGATTCCAAGATGCAGAGAGAAATTGCTGGGATTCCTTGTTCTTATTCATTGCTTGGCAACACTACAGCTTCCAGGAGAATACCCACCTCACTGACGACACAATGTCTGAATGCACACTTACTGGCCAACACGTACTCTGCTGTAAATCAGTATGAAGTCTTCCTAGGGATCCTGGCCTGAATGAGAGGAGAACCTTGGAGGCTGCTTTTGACTTATGTGAATGTCTTCCCCAGGAGTTGAGTAGGAGTGCTGGGGAGAGAGTGGCTTGAGGATGCACAGCCAGCATTACACTACTATTATCACATGATTACTGTTGATGTTCATAACCGTAACTAATGACTAATTATGATTTTACCTTGGCACAAATGGTCAGAATGGAAACAAATAACAAGCTTTAAACTTTTTCCTGCTCTATTAAGGTATAATTCACAAATAATAAAATTCACCTATTTTAAGTCTAATTTGAGCTGGGCGCGGTGGCTCAGGCCTGTAATCCCAACATTTTGGGAGGTAGAGCTGGGTGGATCACCTGAGGTCGGGAGTTCGAGACCAGCCTGACACACATGGAGAAACCCTGTCTCTACTAAAAATACAAAATTAGCCGGGTGTGGTAATGCATGCCTGTAATCCCAGCTACTCGGGAGGCTGAGGCAGGAGAATCGCTTCTACCCGGGAGGTGGAGGTTGCAGTGAGCCAAGATCACGCCACTGCACTTCAGCCTGGACGACAAGAGTGAAACTCCATCTCAAAAAAAAAAAAAAAGGTCTGTAGTTTGATGAATTTTGGTGATTGCATATAGTTGTATAATCATCACCGCAAATCAAGAGATGGAACAGTTGTATTCCTCTAAAAAACTCCCTTTGTGTCTTTGCAGCCAGTCTCCACCCTGACTCTATTTTCGCCTTGTCTGGATTTCATAAATCTAAATTCAGTTTCACAATATTTTTTTTTTAATTTTTTTTTATTATTATACTTTAAGTTCTAGGGTATATGTGCAGAACATGCAGGTTTGTTACATAGGTATACACGTGCCATGGTGGTTTGCTGCACCCATCAACCCATGGTCTACATTAGATATTTCTCCTAATGCTATCCTTCCCCCGACCCCTCACCTCCCGACAGGCCCTGGTGTGTGATGTTCCCCTCCCTGTGTCCATGTATTCTCATTGTTCAGCTCCCACTTATGAGTGAGAACATGTGGTATTTGATTTTCTGTTCCTGTGTTACTTTGCTGAGAATGATGGTTTCCAGCGTCATCCATGTCCCTGCATAGGACATGAACTCATCCTTTTTTTTTTTTGAGATGGAGTCTCGCTCTGTCGCCCAGGCTGTAGTGCAGTGGCTGGATCTCAGCTCACTGCAAGTTCCGCCTCCCGGGTTTACACCATTCTCCTGCCTCAGCCTCCTGAGTAGCTGGGACTACAGGCGCCCGCCACCTCACCCGGCTAGTTTTTTGTATTTTTTAGTAGAGATGGGGTTTCACCAGGTTAGCCAGGATGGTCTCGATCTCCCGACCTCATGATCCGCCCATCTCGGCCTCCCAAAGTGCTGGGATTACAGGCTTGAGCCACCGTGCCCGGCCGAACTCATCCTTTTTTATGGCTGCATAGTATTCCATGGTGTATATGTGCCACATTCCAGACTATCACTGATGGGTATTTTGGTTGGTTCCAAGTCTTTGCTACTGTGAACAGTGCTGCAATAAACATACATGTGCATGTGTCCTTATAGTAGAATGATTGATAATCCTTTGGGTATATACCCAGTAATGGGATTGCTGGGGCAATGGTATTTCTAGTTCTAGATCCTTGAGGAATTACCACACTGTCTTCCACAATGGTTGAACTAATTTACACTCCCACCAACAGTGTAAAAGCATTCGTATTTCTCCACATCCTCTCCAGCACCTGTTGTTTCCTGACTTTTTAATGATCACCATTCTAACTGGCATGAGATGCTATCTCATTGTGGTTTTGATTTGCATTTCTCTAGTGACCAGTGATGATGAGCATTTTTTCATGTTTGTTGGTTGCATAAATGTCTTCTTTTCAGAAGTGTCTGTTCATATCCATTGCACACTTTTTGATGGGCTTGTTTGTTTTTTTCTTATAAATTTGTTTAAGTTCTTCGTAGATTCTGGATATTAGCCCTTTGTCAGATGGATACATTG
>NW_016826183.1:1380979-1385276 GCF_001698545.2 Rhinopithecus bieti
GGTTTTTTGTGTCTCTATCTCCTTCAGTTCTGCTCTGATCTTAGTTATTTCTTGCCTTCTGCTAGCTTTTGAATGTGTTTGCTCTTGCCTCTCTAGTTCTTTTAATTGTGATGTTAGGGTGTCGATTTTAGATCTTTCCTCCTTTCCCTTGTGGGCATTTAGTGCTATAAATTTCCCTCTACACACTGCTTTAAATGTGTCCCAGAGATTCTGGTATGTTGTGTCTTTGTTCTCTTTGGTTTTAAAGAATATCTTTATTTCTGCTTTCATTTTGTTATTTACCCAGTAGTCATTCGGGAGCAGATTGTTCAGTTTCCCTGTAGTTGTGTGGTTTTGAGTGAGTTTCTTAATCTTGAGGTCTAATTTGATTGTACTGTGATCTGAGAGATTGTTTGTTATGATTTCCGTTCTTTTGCATTTGCTGAGGAGTGTTTTACTTCCAACTATGTGGTCAATTTTAGAATAAGTGTGATGTGGTGCTGAGAAGAATGTATATTCTGTTGATTTGGGGTGGAGAGTTCTATAGGTGTCTACTAGGTCCACCTGATCCAGAGCTGAGTTCAAGCCCTGGACATCCTTGTTAATTTTCTGTCTCATGGATCTGTCTAATATTGACAGTGGGGTGTTAAAGTCTCCCACTATTATTGTGTGGGAGTCTAAGTCTCTTCGTAGGTCTTTAAGAACTTGCTTTATGAATCTGGGTGCTCCTGTATTGGGTGCGTATATATTTAGGATAGTTAGCTCTGCTTGTTGCATTGATCCCTTTAACATTATGTAATGCCCTTCTTTGTCTCTTTTGACTTTTTTGATTTAAAATCTGTTTTCTCAGAGACTAGGATTGCAACCCCTGCTTTTTGCTTTCCATTTGCTTGGTAAATATTCCTCCATCCCTTTATTTTGAGCCTATGTGTGTCTTTGCATGTGAGATGGGTCTCCTGAATACAGCACACCAACGGATCTTGCCTCTTTATCCAATTTGCCAGTCTGTGTGTTTTAATTGGGGCATTTAGCCTGTTTATATTTAAGGTTAGTATTGTTATCTGTGAATTTGATCCTTTCATTATGATACTACCTGGTTATTTTGCCCGTTCATTTATGTAGTTTCTTCATAGTGTCAATGATCTTTACAATTTGGTATATTTTTGCAGTGGCTGGTACTGGTTGTTCCTTTCCATATTTAGTGCTTCCTTCAGGACCTCTCGTAAGGCAGGCCTGATGGTAACAAAATCTCTCAGCATTTGCTTGTCTGTAAAGGATTTTATTTCTCCTTCACTTGTGAAGCTTAGTTTGGCTGGATATGAAATTCCAGATATGAAAGAAAAGAAAATTCTTTTCTTTCAGAATGTTGAATATTGGCCCCCACTCTCTTCTGGCTTGTGGGGTTTCTGCCAAGAGATCTGCTGTTAGTCTGATGGGCTTCCCTTTGTGGGTAACCCGACCTTTCTCTCTGGCTGCCCTTAACATATTTGCCTTCATTTCAACTTTGGTGAATCTGACGATTATGTGTCTTGGGGTTGCTCTTCTGGAGGAATATCTTTGTGGTATTCTCTGTATTTCCTGAATTTGAATGTTGGCCTGCCTTGCTAGGTTGGGGAAGTTCTCCTGGATAATATCCTGAAGAGTTGTTTTCCAACTTGGTTCCATTCTCCCCATCACTTTCAAGTACACTGATCAAACGTAGATTTGGTCTTTTCACGTCGTCCCATATTTCTTGGAAGCTTTGTTTGTTTCTTTTCACTCTTTCTTCTCTAATCTTGTCTTCTCGCTTTATTTCATTGAGTTGCTCTTCAATCACTGATATCCTTTTTTCCACTTGATCAATTTGGCTATTGATACTGTGTATGCTTCACGAAGTTCCTGTGCTATGTTTTTCAGCTGCATCAGGTCATTTATGTTCTTCTCTAAGCAGGTAATTCTAGTTAGCAATTCGTCTAACCTTTTTTCCAGGTTCTTAGCTTCCTTGCATTGGGTTAGAACATGCTCCTTTAGCTCAGAGGATTTTGTTATTACCCACCTTCTGAAGCCTACTTTTGTCAATTCCTCAAACTAATTCTCTGTCCAGTTTTGTTCTCTTGCTGGCAAGGAGTTGTGATCCTTTGGAAGAGAAGAGGAGTTCTGGTTTTTTGAATTTTCAGCCTTTTTGCACTGGTTTCTCCCCATCTTTGTGGATTTATCTGCCTTTGGTCTTTGATGTTGGTGATATTGATACTATTTTTTTTCTGTTTGTTAGTTTTCCTTCTAACAGTCAGGCTCCTCTGCTGCAGGTCTGCTGGAGTTTGCTGGAGGTCCACTCCAGACCCTGTTTGCCTGGGTTATCAGCAGTGGAGGCTGTAGAACAACAAAGATTGCTACCTGTTCCTACCTCTGGAAGCTTCATCCCAGAGGGGCACCTGCCAGATGCCAGCCAGAGCTCTCCTGCATGAGGTGTCTGGCCCTTACTGGGAGGAGTCTTCCAGTGTGGATACACAGGGGGTCAGGGACCCACTTGAGGAAGCTGTCCCTTCTCAGAGTTCGAACGCTGTGCTGGGAGAACCGCTGCTCTCTTCAGAGTTGTCAGGCAGGGACGTTTAAGTCTGCTGAAGCTGCACCCACAGCTGCCCCCTCCCCCAGGTGCTCTGTTCCAGGGAGCTGCGGTTGGCTCCACCCAGTTTGAACTTCCTGGGGCTTTGTTTACACTGTGAGGGTAAAACCATCTACTCAAGCCTCAGCAATGGTGGATGCCCCTCACCCCAAGCTCTAGCATCCCAGGTAGACCTCATACTGCTGTGGAGCAGCAAGAATTTCAAGCCAGTGGATCTTAGCTTGCTGGGCTCCATTGGGGTGGGGCCTGCTGAGCCAGGCACTGGAGAGAATCTGGTCTGCTGGTTGCGAAGACTGTGGGAGAAGCTCAGTATCTGGGCCAGAATGCACCATTCCTCCTGGTGCAGTCTCTCACGGCTTCCCTTGGCTAGGAAAGGGAAATCCCTCAACCCCTTGCACTTCCCAGGTGAGGCGATGCCCCACCCTGCTTCAGCTCGCCCTCCCTGGGCTGCACCACTGTCCAACCAGTCCCAGTGAGATAAGCCAGGTACTTCAGTTGGAAATGCAGGAATCACACACCTTCTGTGTTGATCTCGCTGGAAACTGCAGACTGGAGCTGTTCCTATTCGGCCATCTTGCCTGCCCACCCTTCACAATCTACCAATATAGAGAGAGCAGTAATATTGCCCAAAAAGGGAAAGTTAATCTTTGTAGTTAATCCTCTCCCTTGAGTCTCATTTTGCCTTTTCTAGAATTTCGTAAGTCTAAACTGGATGTATCTCATTGGTAACAGCGCTATTCATGTTGTCTTTCTTCCTTCTTGGGTCAGTTTTGGCCATCTGTGTCTTTCAGGGACTTTGTCTATTTCATCAGGTTGTCAAATTTATTGGTATAAGGTTGTTCATAATAGTTCCTTATTCTCTGGGTGGATCACATGAGCCCAGGAGTTCAAGACCAGAACTAGATACCAGACACAGAGAGACCCCGTCTCTACAAAAAAAAGTTTTTAAATTAACCAGGTGTGGTGGTATGTGCCTGAGGTCCCAGCTTCTCAGGAAGCTGAGGCAGGAGGATCACTTGAGCCTAGGATGTTGAGGCTGCAGTGAGCCATGATCGCCCCACTGCACTCTAGCCTGGGTGATAGAACAAGACCCTGTCTTGAAAAAAAAAAAAAAAAAGAGTTCCTTATTATCCTCTTAAGATCTGTAGGATATGTAGTGATGTCCCCTCTTTCAGTGTGTTATACACTGATATTAAAAGGAAAATTCAGGCCGGGCATGGTGGCTCAAGCCTGTAATCCCAGCACTTTGGGAGGCCGAGACAGGTGGGTCACGAGGTCAGGAGATCGAGACTAAAAAATACAAAAAACTAGCCGGGCGAGGTGGTGGGTGCCTGTAGTCCCAGCTACTCGGGAGGCTGAGATAGGAGAATGGCGTAAACCTGGGAGGCGGAGCTTGCAGTGAGCTGAGATCTGGCCACTGCACTCCAGCCCAGGTGACAGAGCGAAACTCCGTCTCAAAAAAAAAAAAAGAAAAGAAAAGAAAATTCAAACAGAGAATAACATTTTGCATTCGCTTTATAATTTTCTAATTTCTTGTCCTTTTATTTTCACTCCTTAAACCTTTAGTAAAGTGCATCTAAGCCAGTGTGGTACAACAGAACATGATATTTGAATTGCCCCAATTTATGTTTAATCTCAGCCACTCACTAGCCCGTGGCCTTGAGCAGCTTACTTAACCACTCTGAGTCTTAATTTTATCCTCTATCAAATGTGGGT